>NW_020955769.1:161721-400886 GCF_003031625.1 Empidonax traillii | reverse complement strand
GAAATAAGGTTTTGGAAGAGTTAAGAGTAACTTAAAAAGCTACTGTTAGTTGGAATAAAACGAGGTATTGTAAAAAAAGGCAAATTTACTCTATCTTTTTTAGACCTTAACTATGGTTCCTTCAACAAGTAGTATTGAAATAACCAGTTCTGTTGCAGTCGTAACTTGAAACCTCTCAATGTCATCATTCCAATATAAAAGAATTTTTCTATTTTTTGTTTTTTCCTGATGTTACTGAAAGTATTTGTAGCATATTTTTTATACTGAGTTTCCAGCCACATACTGAAATAGAAAGGTGTGTACTCTTTTTTGCAACACCACAGATAGCAAGATTTTAGGCAAGTGAAGTGTTGCAGATGTTTTTCACTGTTTCAGACACTTGAAAGAAAGGATGTGAAAAAAGTTCCTCTTTTTAATATGGCAAGTTATTTATTCAAATATATTGAAGCAGGTTTGTATGTGAGGGAAAACTTCAAAATATGATTTCTCTTGACCATCGTTTCCTTTCTCTTTCATTTCAGAAAAAAGAAATCCACACAACGAAAAAGGTTAGTAACTTTTTACACTTTTTTGTTACTTTTTTTTTCAGAGGGAAGGGATAGAATCCAGTCTTCCTGTTTTTTAAAAAAATTGAGACAGACACAGCAGGAAAGACCCTTACATTTGTGTAAGCGTTACTTTTTTACACATACCAGGAGAGAAGGGCAACAAGTCAGCAAGGGATGAAAACGTGTTTACAGTGCAATATGATTATTCATGGAGCCTTCATATCTTAACGGGCTTTTCAGACATTCTGAACTATGTACAAGTTTGTAAATACATGATTGTGAGCTATTCTTTGCTTCTGCCCTTCCTGGCTTCCCCATTGTCCTGTTTCCAGCCAGGTCACCATTAATTTTTGTAGTAGCCAGGAGCAGCACAGCTAGGACCTGGAGGTTATTCCATTCCACCTCATGTCATTGCCAGGGGTAGGGGAAATGGACTCATTTCTAGGGAGAAAAGGTTCCTTCTGTTTGAGAAAATGTGGCAGAGGGAGTGGCCAGTTCCAAGCAATCCCGTATGAATTGTTTGCCTATCTTGTACACTTTGTTATTGATATTGTAGCTGTTGCTGTGTGTTTTCTTACCTCATTGAAGTCTGCAGTAAATTGTTCTTACCTCAATCTGTGATCTTCGCCTTTGGTGCCTTCAGTCCTCTGCTCCAACCTTCCACAGAAGGAGAGGAAGGGAGAGGGGGAGTGAGTGGCATGGTTTGGAGTTTCAGTGGGAACACTAAATTGGACAATGTTCTTAAATTGCAACACCCATCCCTTGGGAAAAAATGGACATAGTTTGGTATCCATTATATGAATCAACACAGAATTTGAGCAAAGGGCAACGGCTGGGGTCTGTTAGTTTGCCAAATTGTTTGACCAAATGCTTCCAATTTCTAAATTTATTATCAAAATAAATTCACTGAATTTTCACTCCCATTTGCCCAAAATGAAACAAACAGCAAAAGCAGCCAGGGAGACTGGCATTCCTTGTTTTGGCTACCTTCTGTACATTTTCTTACGTTCAGTGTGGGAATACTGTTCACAGTTTATTACAGAGATTAGGTTGTTCAGTTTTCAATGGCAAGAATGAGCTGGATACTGCACAGATACATGCAGCCATTTGCCTAGAAGTGTCCAGTGTTTTGGCCTAGATCTAGAATGTTCACTAAACTCTTCTATACAATCAAAAATTTGCTGTTCACTTGCCCCAAACTAGTTCTTGACTTGCACATAAAGGTTGATAAGTACTGTAGAGGAGCTTGAAGTTAGTTATCCTCTTTAGCCCTCTTTGCCACCTCTTTGCCCCGTCTGGCTCTTCCAAGAAGAAATATTTGACTTGTTTTACTCAAACCTTGTAAAAGCAACAGACTGTTGTAATATTCAAGAGCTTCTCTGAAATAATTACAAGTGAATTGTACTTCTGCAAAGTGTTTTAACATTCTGTCTCCAATTCAGTGCTGACCGTGTGCTATCAATGCCTCAAAGTCTCCATATACAGTACAAATGTAATACTATCTATTAAAGTGCTTCAAATTAAATATGCTCTTTAGATGGTTAAGACATAGTTGCTTCAGACTTCTAATTCATTGAGAATACAAATACAATGAAGTGGTGTTTTGGGTTTTTTTAATCAGAATATACACTGGTAAGTGAAAAAAATGCAAATTACAGCCAGAGTATCTCCCTTAATGAAACCACATCTCTCGCTAAGACTGCAATGTCTCTTCTTTCAATATGGTAAACTGTGAAATTGGAATGATTAAAATACAGGACAGTGATGAGTGAAATTTTTCAAAAGTACTCTTATGAACATAACTTTACTCCCATTGGGTTTATGGATGTTTTAATATTGACTTCAGGTAGGGGCAATGTTTGGGTACCTTTTGAAACGTCATTTTTATAAAGTGAATTCTACATTCATGGAAACAACACCTGGTACCTCAAGAACTCAATTTTAATTGGAACCTCTGGGAATGATCACAGGACAAACTATTACGGAGTAAGAACAAATATTTAAATATTGAAAATGGTGAAACTAAACTTTCTACTTAAATGATCCCAAAAACACTGCCTTTAATCCATTTGACTGTCACCTTAGAAGGTTTAGTGCATTGGAAAGAGGGGTGCAGGAAGTGGATTTCTGCTTCTTCAATAATATGTCAAGCCAAAGGTAAGTGCAGCAGGAAGGTTTGGTGGAGAGAGGCACTTGGAAACCTGGAAGAAGATAAAGTTACGATTAGAGTATTCATGGATTTGTGAATCAAATTCATAGCCTTTCTGTCTGAATGTGTAATAGAAACTTCTAGAGGTGGGTGTCCATTTCTTAATCCAACTGTACGATATTTATGTTCACATTCTGCGAAGCGCTTGGTCAGCATCACTGAAATTGAGAAAATAATTCAACAGTATAACCCAAGAATTTTCTGAGTTTTAAGGACCTTACCCTTACTGAACTGTTAGTTCAGTTTTATTTTTAGATTTAAGTGGGCTTCTTTACATACTGTTTTCTTGATGAGTAAAAAAAAAGTACAGATTTTTAATCTCCATCTAATAAGCAGAAAATCAGTATTGCTGGAACTGCATATGTATTTTTAATGCACATGCTTAGCTCTGTGCTAGGTTATCAAATTTTGAAAGCTTTTATTTTCCTGAATTGAAAAGATCTAATAAGAGGGTGAGAAATAAAAATAGACAGTAATATCTACTATATAACATTACCTGAACTCACTCAGATGTCTTACTGTAGAGTTATTTCATATTTTGGTGCATCTTAACCTATCTGCTTTTTGAACAGACCTTTATTTTGTCATGCTTAAGTCACACACAGTTTTTGGAGTTTAGAAATTTGGGACTTTTATGTGGCTTGGCGTTACTGAATAACACAATGTCTTTTCTCTTAATTTTTGTAAAACTTGGGAGCTATTTAGAGCTTGTCTGTTATTGCTGCAATGTCTGGCAGTAATAACACCTACTGAAAGCATGAGCTGGCAAAAATCAGCCGAAATAGATTTTGCTGTTAATTAACTGCTAATTTGATCCTTAGTCAAGCTTTCAACTTGCTTTCTGGAAACCTTTTCAACAAGTGCATCTTGCACGTTTCTAGGTCAGATTTTGTTTTATTTGCTCTACTGTATTGTACTATAAATAGTAACTTATGCCACTAAGCTTGACAGAGTTGAAGAGGCATTTGGGTAAAACCCTCGGGCACATGGTGTGACTCTTGGGGATGGTCCTGTGCAGGGCCAGGAGTTGGACTGGATGATCCTTGTGGGTCCCTTCCAACTCAGCATATTCTGTGATTCAGCCCTTCTGTTCATGAAGTTTTCAGTCCTAAATTAATGGTTAAAAATCTGTTAGGTTTATCTGTTGTGCGTTTTTTCATATGCTTGTTAATTTCCAACGTGGATCCACAAATTTTAGTACTTTGTTGGAAAAGCAGTGAGCACTTTGAGAAGTTTGAAAACATTACCGAAGAACTAGTTTTCTTTATTGCTACACAAGATGTTTCTTTTTTTAGTATGGTATTCCCTTTATTGGCTCCTGATAGAAACCAGTGCCTCAATATGTTGCTTCATTAGGCTAGAATTTGTTACTGTATTCATGTTGGGCTTTGCATTTGAAGTACATAGAGTGCTTGCTACAAAAACCATCACTCACTGACTAAAACCTGAAAGCAGTCAGGCTTCATTTTCTCAGGCTTGCAGCTAAATATTTCTTTGGAAAATTATATAACTGGTTACAGTGGCAGCAAAAATACTTCTAATTTCTAGAACACTACTAATAGAAAACTGTAACATTTCAGAGATGGCCATAGATATTGTTTGGCATACATTCAATTTCTTTTACTTTATACCCAAAGACTTTCAAGAAGGGAAAGACTGGTAGGAAAAAGATGTCTTAGCATAGTTAGGAAACTTGAAAGATGAGATGTATGCTAAGCTTGAGAAAGAAAGCCACCAGGAAATGGAATTAAGAAAAAATTGGATAAGCTACTTCAGTTGAGCTTCAATTATTTATAAACTTGATTTGCACTGCTACCCCAGTGATTCTTCTTACACTGTTAGTATGCATTATTCTGTGGCTTTAATAAAATGTAAAGATCTGAGTAATAGATTTATTTGGTTTGTTAGAACAGGGCAATATTTTGAGGAAGGGTTCAGAAAGGATTTATGAATTTTTAGTTGACCCCTTTTCCCCTAACCTGGCTTAAAGTTTTAGAGGGGAAATACAAATTAATAGAAAGTGAGTTTATTAAAATAGCTTAGGACTAAACATTTTACTGATGTCAAAAGTAACATCAACCAAATCATGCAACATATTTATACTACACTGTCCTAGGTCTCCATACGTAAAGGAGAATTGGAAATTTGGGAGAGAAGGATACCTGAAGCTTTCTAGCCTTGTTGGAGCTATAAGAGTTAAATAGAGATCACATGTTGAGTGAAGTTAATAAAACCTTACTTGAGGCCTCCACTTTTTTGTTACTGTCATGGCATGGAAACTGTGGAGTACAGTGCTCCTATGTTTCTTTGTGTCAATACTGATATAATTTGGCTGTGCCTTAGATAAAAAGGCATTAAAGGTGCTGTGTAGAAGACACAACTCCCATCTGCCTGGGACCTGGCTGTGTGGAATAGTGCAATGAAGGGTGTGAACAAGGGCCAGTGGTTCAGCTGCTGGTTTGGTTTGCTCTAATTTTTTTTCCTTTTTCGTCCTCTTTTATCTTCCCTCCTATAGAATAGTGGGAAGGGGCGAGCACTGATGGAGGACAGACCCATGAAGTTTCTTTACAATTGTAAAGAGAAAAAAAGGAAAAAGAGAATTTCTTCCACAGCTGTCACTCAAATGTTGTGGTTTTCTCTTTTCTTCTTCCTGGCTACTACAAGTTAGTAGGGCATTCTCTCATCATGTTTGTAAGTGTCTTTTCACCAACATAGTCTAGTAAAACTGAATGCCTTTTAATTAATAACTTTATCATTTTACAGTCAATCCCATCAGCAAACTACCCTGTAGGACATTAGTGGCTGTTGGATTGTGCCTTGAGAAATAAAGTCTAGTAGTCTGGGGCTCATTTGTTAAAGATATAAACTATACTCAAACAAAACCATGACCCCTTATCTGTAGTGGCTACCCGAAAAGACTACCAAATAGTCTTTAATTTAATTTTTTTTTTTTTCTGGCTTGACAAGACATCACTAATATTTTCCACGTGTTTTCTTTTTTTTTATCTCATGGGTTTGCAGGCCCAGTGTACAGATTGATCTACAAACAAAGGAAAGATCTCAGCTCTCATTTTTTTCCTTAGACTTGCCTTAGTTTCTCATAGCTCTGTTTTTGAGTGTATATCCTTCTTTATGGTAAAACCAGTTTCCTTCTGTTTTGTTAGTATCTTGTTCACCTTCTAACTCCTGACCTTTCCAAATGACTTGATGAAACACTAGCTGTAATGTAGTCTCCTGTGTACAGGTTCTCTATTGATGTAAAAAAAGTTTAGAAATGTGACTTAATTGCTGTGATGTTTGCACATTACCAGCATGAAAGCAGAGTTATCGAGGATGTGCAACCCACAGGTTTAATTTATTAAACTTTCTTGTAACTCCATTCTCCTATAAATGTGTGTATGAGACAGGAGAAGGAATGTTTTTCTTTTTTTTCTAATTTAGCAATTTACTTGATTTATAGAAAAGTCTGTGCTCTGTTTTGTGTATTTGCTTGTTTGGAATCCTTCTGTAGTTTATAGAGACACTAGTGATTTGTTCCTTAGCCTCCCTGTGGAGTTTGTTCCATATTACAATCTAATTCCATGTCCGTGTCGTGCACTCCTGAGCTGTTAATTTGTACATTTCGATGCAGTTTGTTTCATCGTGTTTTTGTAATCCAAACTGAATCTAACGAGCTGTGTGCTTTGGGGACCCAGCCTTGCCTTGCCAATTAGAACAAGTGGTTACTGAGAGAGAGCATGCTTTAAATAAAACATGGCACCTCTGCGTGGGACCAGCAGCCTTTGGGGAATAAAAGAGGATATTTAACTCTTTCTGACTGAGAAGAGAGGTCAGATCAGTGGGCACATTTTAGAAATATGCAGCTTATTCCTTTAAAAATTATTATGCAGATTCATGTTTTGTCTTTCAAATAAAATGTAGTGTGGTGTTGGAGATGTGTCAGGCACTACTGCATGGGAGTATTTAGGAATGTACGAGGACATCTATTGAGGTGACTGCACATTTTCTAGGATTCTAATTGCTAGTGCCACGTGAAAATTGTACAGAACTAGCAGCTAACCTTTCTCTTTCCCCTTGTACTGTTACACAAGAGTCTGAGGTGGAACAGGAGGAGTGCCAGGTGGTAAAAGAGCTGGTTTCAAAAGGCATTTTACGAGGGAAGGAATCTAGAACCAACTTTTTTTTTAATAAGAGTGCTAAGGTTATGTGCTTGGTGACCAAGAGGAAGTTACTCTACCATTTTGAGGTAGCTGGAAAAGTGTACGTCTGTGATTAGTATTTGTGATCGTTGAAGAAATTACCCAGCATTCTGCTAAACCTTACCTGAACTAAACTTCCTGGTGAATTCAAGCAAAACACAACAGTGATTTTGACCAGTTAACTCTACTTGCAATTCTTGCATTCCAACCCCAGCAGTTCCTTTCCTCTCTCATCCCTATTAATTTGTACATGCTTGAGCATCTCCAAATGGAAGTAGTTTAGGTGAACAGTCATGGCGATTGGCTAGACAACATTTCAGCAAGTCTTGCCTACACAAGCAAGGCAAGACCAAGAAGAACCTTTCTTGTGAAAATGTTTTTGCTCAGCAGCTTGGTGTTAAGGAAAGTAGAGCTGTTCGCTAAGGTGATTTAAGCTGTTAGAGGAGAGCAGGTGTACAGGGCAAATGTGATCTGGATAATAGAACAAAATGTAACTGACTTTTCAGTTATTTATCTATTTTATGTAAAAGGAATGTGATCTAGCAGCTAGACAGCTGACTAGGATCCTGGAACTTGATTTCCTTTTCACAGTCAGTGAGCATTTCTTAGCGATACTAAACAAGTTGCTTCTTTTGTCTCCTAATTCCATTCCTCATCAATTACTGTGAGATGATAGTATTTCCCTCTTGGTTTTGGACAAGCTGATTTTGGACTTGCCTTTTATACCCTTGAGGAACAGATGCAGCTAGGGACCTTTTGTTTCTTCATTTTGTCTTAGCCTTCATAAGTCTTAAACAAAATTCTGAAATTTCAGTTCTCTTCTGTATGTGGCTGTTCTACAGTTGCATTTCTATTCTTCATCTTCGTGACAATTTATCTTCAGTTCAGTTTGTTTCTCTTCTTAATTTAGAAGAAATCACACTGCTCTGTCGCAATTAGTGCATACCAAGTTGAGGGTTTTTTTAAAACTTTTAGTGCTGTTTCTTATGGAGCCTGCAAACGTTCCAGTAATTTTTTTTTTACTCATACTGGTTTTCATATATGTATTGTAAATTTTGTATGTTCTCACAAAGTTAGTCACCAGAGGGCAAACTGTTCATGCAGATTTAGTTGATACAACTATAACTTTGAGCTTTTTTAAAAAAAAAATCACAGTGTCTATGAATGAGTTTGCATGTAGTATTAATTAAATAGAAAGTGAAAGGATAATGACTCTCATCTTCAGAAGTACAAAAGTTAAGATTTTATGTTGAATGAGATGGAATTTTTAAAGATTAACACTTAAACTGTTGGACTAATTTGCAAACTTTGGGGGAAAAAAACACCCCTTGATAATTTTTCTTCTTTTTTTTATCACATTAAATATCCCTTATTAAATAAGTTATTAAAGATCACTTCTAAATAATATTTAAAGTGATTAAATATCACTTGACTATTAGTCCAGGAGAATAACAGTAGGTTAAAATGGTTTCCAACAGGAATGTCTTTATCCTTAAATGTGAGTGGATGAATCTCCATTGTGGGCACAGAGGTGTGTGTTTGCAATCTTATACTGGAGATCTCTAAGCCTGCAGGACTATTGATAAGGCCTTTCTGGTGAAATTATCTGAAAGGACTTCATCTCTTATAACTGAATGTGTAAGATTTTGCTCCTTTCTTTTGCAGAAAGCATAGGTTATTGACTGAATCTGATGCTGAAGAGTTAAATGACAAGACAGGTTATGGTGCCGTAATAATCCAATCTGTGTTTGACCAATGTAACTGTCTTTTAATTATGATAAAAGAATCAAAGAGTACAGGAAAGCATAAGATTATTGACCTACACTGGTTTAAATCACAGATCAGTAGATATTATCTAGGTAAGCTCTGTTTGTTGAAAATGTCTCCTTGAAACAGATACCCTGTCCTGATGTGAATACACTGGGGGTTCTGCATGCACCGTGGGCTCCAGTGTTTCTAGTCTCCCTCACTATTAAATAATACTAAGGTGTGCCTTCTTAAATGCAACACTGTTGGATGTTTATACAGAATTGTACTCCCATTCATTGTACTGAATAAGAAGCAATATAAGACATTCTGTCATGTCCTTTATCTTCTTATTAGGACACTTACACATTTGAGCTGAATAGAGAATAATTATTTTCTTTATAGAATTTCTTTAAATAACTCATTAACCCCCTAGTGTTTCAGGAAAATAAGAAATTTACCATCTTGACATTTCTATGAGTCAAGATTGTGATATTCTTGTTCACTATACATAGATAATCTAAAGCACAAATGTCAAACACCCACAGATATTTGGATTATATATTGGATATCAACTTTGAGAAGCCTTGGAAACTGTAGTCCTTTGCTAATCTCCCTCCCTCAAGGCATATAATCTTTTGATGTTTTAAACATTGAAAGTATACACATCTCCCTTCCTCCGTGGAACTGCAGGGTTATTTAGTGCTTCTCCTAGTGGGGACCCAAGAATACTAGTTTGAACATCCAGAAAATAAATACAAGGAGGAACTTTAAAAAGTCACACTGGAATTCTGTGGTAGAAAACATGGGTAGAATTTAATTCTCTTTGATTTCTCTTTGGAATTTTCTCAATGGGGTTAAAACAAAGTCAAGAGTCTAGCAGAAAGGAGCTCTGCTTTCGGTAAGATTCCAGTTGCACATTGTGAATGTTTTTGAGTCTATCCAGTAAGCAAGTTAAGGGTCCTCCAAAAGAGAAGTTCTGTGACTGCATACATTATGAAAATAATTTCAAATTAAATAAAGAGGTCAGATCACAAGTGTATAAAATTGATTTGATCAGGCGCTTACTTTTTTCAGAGTGCTTGACTTTTCAAGCTTAGTGTAGGGTTTTGCCATCCTTTATTGCCACCCCCATCCTTCCAGTATAAATAAATGCAGTTATGTGGAACTGTGACTGTTACTGGCCAAAGTATTTGGAAACCATGAATCAGGAGTGTTGATTTTGAGCTGCTGGGCTGCAGTCAGGTCACGAGTTGGACCCAAACACTGTCTTAGTTGGGATCAGAAGTGCTGAAGCTGAACAAACAATCTAGCTCTGGTCTTCTACAGAATCTGTCTTCCAAAATTGCTTTTTTCTTGCTGCAACGAAAGTAATAGCCTTCAGAGCATAATACAAGACTTTTCTCCCTCTCCTCTGCATTAAGGCTCATCAAGCAAATGCAGAGGGAGGCTCTGGTTTGTATATTTTTAACTACTAATGTTATCCACACCATAGCTGTTTATTACCTGAGTAAGTGAACACATAAATTTCATGATGTGTAGGGTTAATGAACTTAATGTACACGCAGGAAATATTGGAGATTTCTAAACTTCTATTTTGTATTTACATACATTTATATACATCAGTACTTCAGCAAAAGGGGTAGCATTTTTATTTGATTTCAGCTACTAAATAACAGGAGCTTTTATATTTTGGAATTGGTCCAGCTCGGTGGGAAAGGTCCCATATAAATGGTGAGCAAATTTGATCAGACAGTAGATGTCTGGGGACTGTAAGTATTAGAAATTACCAAAAGCAAACTTATGCATCTCAAATAAGATTGCTCGAAGTGGACTTGGTATTCACTGGAGGTTGTTTGCAGTGAGCTACATCAGGAATAAAAAGACTCATTTTTTTGTTAGTAATTGTGTAAGTCACAGGCTTTGCTCTTTTAACAAAAGATGGTGGGGTTTTGCCTTCTGTCTTGAGTTTTGCTTCAGAGCAGGGGAAAAAAAAGACCTTTCAGCACTTTAGAGGGTGTCTGTGGAGGTAAATAGCAGTCTGACTCATTTCTAGATTGGAAAGGAAATATATTGTGCCATTTACAAGCATGTTCTAGCGATGTTTAGTATAGCATTACTGCTCCTAATAGACAAGCTTTCGTTCACCTCTGTTGCCATGTCCTGCCCTGCAATATGTGAAGAAATAGAAAGCTGATCCCAGTGTAGGTGAATGCAGTCTTTCACCATGACATTTTCTGTGCCTCAGCAAAGTCTGTGCATAGCTTCAGGTCCTCATGAGAACTGCTGTCTGCTGAAACGCTTTGAGCAGCAATTTGAAAACTACATTATGACAATTTTTTTTTTCCTTGAGACTCACTGGTATGTAGAGAAAATTGTGATAGATGTAAATAATTCTACAAATGCAGAAGCATATAATGGGTGTTGACATCTACTCAGTTGACAAAGATAAGTTAATGTTTAGAAATAGCTCAAATGTTAGTCTTCATTCTGCACTACTTCTGTTAGTGTCCATAATTATCATTTTTAAAGAGTTAAAATAACAGGAAACTTTTAACTGTAAGGGTTTAATTTAAGATAGACGTAACAGTCACTTGTTTCGATAATCAACACATGAAAATCATAGTTGGTGTGTAACTGAAGCTAACTGGGGGTAACTGGATGGGTTCCAGTATGAATATGTTCTCTTTTTTTCAAAGTGAGCTTTTGAATCTATGCACAACTGAATTGTAAAACACAGTGTCTCAGAATCCAAAATCAAGAATACTGGAGACAGTATTCTCCAAATCAATGTATCTGGTAGCTGTGGATAGCAATGGGTCTCTAGTGCATGTCAGTCTTTTTTTTTTTTTTCCCCATCGTTTTCTTTTTCTTGTTTGGAAAGGGTCCTGGTGTGCTTTAGTTGGGGAAAAATATATAGGAATATTCATCAAGGAGATTTAGAAATGCAGAGTGCTGAAAGCTTTTGTAACAGAACCTGTTTTTCTTGGTAGTAACCAAATGAGCTTTTTTGATGTAAAGGTCAGATTTCATGTATTTGTTCCCACTTGAGCTCTTTCTTGACAGAAAGAAAGCTATTTTGCTCTTGATTTATAAGATATTTACTGTGAATTAGTACTGCAGAAACATCTGACATTGTGAGCTGCTCTGGGTACTGCTGACCATGCATTGATGAAAGGAATTTTAAGATATTTATTGGGGCCTTTTCTGCAGGTACTGTTGCAAGGTACAGAATGTCCATTTACAGGAGAGCAGAAGTAATTGTTTTGGTTTTAACTTGAAACCGTTTTCTCTTTCATGCAGCAAGCTGCAGTAACTCCCTGCAGAGAGAATGAATGGTCAGTTGTGACTCCGTACACACACCTGAGCCTGAGAAATTATTTGTGCCATAACCTAATAGGAAGGAAAACTTACGGCTCATTCACTTTTGATTTGTGAAGATGATGTTGTCGGTAGGACTTGAGATTATATCATCCATTAGGAGACTTCAGAAAAAAATCAAAGTACAAACCTTGTATACTATTATGTCAGCTTGTTCCATAGTCAGACTTACCAAAGTACTCAGAGTCTAGTTGCTTTATATTTAAAAAAAGCTAAGCAGGGAATCTTATTGGTGTGATAACACATAATTTATATAAAATTCAAGTTGAAGTTGTTTTCTGTGAAGAAAGTTTTGCTAACATTCTATTAACATAAGAGCAGTCATTTTTTACTAACAGTAGAAGTACCTCTGAATAAATACAAAGCCGTTGAAGTGACTTCTGTTTAACCAAGTAATCAATTTTATGTTCCCATATTTGGGGACTTTCTATGAAATTCCTGTTTTCATGGACATGTATTCCTAAATTATCAATAGACAAGCTAGTAAACAAGAAGTGCCCAGCAAAGAGGACAAATACTAAGTTTAATTATTTTGTAAATTCATGTAGATATGCTTTAGTTTTTTTAGTTAACAAAAAGAAGTGCTTAATTTAATTTTTAAATATGAACAGTGACTGAGTATTAGTCTTTAAACATGATCACCAATTTGCAAAACATTTTGGTTAAGATTAATTTTTTGTGAAACAGGATTAGAATAACATTTATTAAGTTTAAAATATGACAACTCTTTGTAAAGGTGCCAGGTTAGAACCTATTTCTTCCATTTCTCCTTTCTTAGTGAAATTTGAAGGACTTTGGGACCTGAAAATTGAAGGAAATCATAAGCTGCTTTGAGACTGTATTCTTGAGCAGTTGAAGAAATCCTGTGTTCTGTTTTACATTCTCCATCAAGTTTGAGGCTGAGGAGCTGTAGAACCTGTGTAAGCAACCAACTGCAAGTGTTGAGACGTTTGCTGGTTTCTACCCAGCCTTCCTTTTTGCTTAGCCGAAGGGAATGTTTACCTGTTAGACTCTCAGTGGAAACCCTTTAGCATGCAGCTTGGCGTATATCTGAGTCACCTTCTGCCCTCTTTGGTTCCCCTTCAGTGAAATGGAGTTGGGTGGGCAGAGAAGTTAGAGTGGCATGGTATTTACTGTGTCCAAACCAGTGACTTCCCTCACCCACCCCCCACCCCCTTGTATTAGAAAACTCTTTGTTCCTTTTATATTGTGCCTTACGCTGCATTCAGAAGAATACTGTATTCTAGTGAGGACTTAGGCACCTTTACAAAACACTAATTCTTGCATAACTGGGTTATTGAAGAGAAGTTTTGACTGTACTTTTAGGCTCCGGTTGGAATGTGGTTGTGTGAAACTAGTAGCAAATTACTGTCATGGCTTTTCTTGGCCTGTGCTGTCCTGACTCTCCAAGTACAACTTTCTTCATAAAACCTTTCTATGGTAGTATTTAGTATCACTTATTAAATAGAGTCTTAATATGGAATTGCATTTCGTGGTTTACTGCAACTCATTTTCTGCCCTTTGCTCAAGGGAAGGCAAAGTAGGAGGCTTCCTACGTCTTTCCCCATTTTTACTGCTGATCAGGGAAACTGAGACTATAAAAGTTAGCTTTTTTTTTTTTCTGCTGTATAAATTTGTGCAGCAAGTTATTAACAATTTTTCAGTTGTGCCCTGGCCTATTAGCAGGAATATACAGTGGTACAAGGATGAATTTGTTGCAAATTTTATGCCTCCATGCTCCATTGTAGAATGTTATCCTGCTGCAGTGTTAAGTCATATTTCATCTCTTAAATTAATGTTGACATGCTGTTACTGGATTTTTTTCTTGTCTTCAGACTGGAACATAAAGGGAAAAAATCTTATTGCTGGAATATTAAAATTATTTGTTTAAGTGCCTTGCTTGAAGTAGAATTCTACTAGAAAGATTATAATGTAAAATCAATGAGTGATTTAGATTTGCTTGCATGTATGAAAAAGTGCTTTTGAAGCATTCAGGGCATCAGGAGAATGCAGGAGGTAAGGATGAGTTGAAATTGCTGTGAGAAAGGAAGAAACTGGAAGAGGAGATATCCGTGTCCTTCCATGTCAGTATTGCAAGGGATAGTAGGAAAGTTCTGCCTTTTGTGAGCATTAAAATGCATTTTTAGTAACTGCCTTGTGGCACTGTTTGGTGATGTGAATTTCGTGGGATGTACAGAGAGGTGGGAAAGCTGTTTGAAATTAAATGTCACTCCTGGTGGTTGGGTTTGTTTTTGTTTGCTTTGAAAAGAGTCTTTTTGCAAAAGGGGATGCAGGTTTGGAGCTGGCATTTTGCAAATGCTTTCACTATAGATTTTTGCTCTGATTCAGCTTTGGTCAACACTAACTAGAAGTTATTGATAAGGAATTTCTGTTTGCCTATGGAAGATAAACTGGCTTGATATAGTATTCAATAGAAACTTCATTATAAGCATTTTAGAATGCTCCAGATGAAGCATTTGCTTTTAGGTTTAGGAAAGAGAGAGATCCATAGAGATAGAGCTGGAGTGCTCAGAATAATGAGTAAGAGATTGGGGAGGTGGAAAGAAATTCTTTGTTTTGCTTATAAGGTAATTTTACCATCACACTTGGAGGCTTACACTCCTTCAGACAGAGCATAGGCATAAATGTAGGTGAGCTGGTGGTGGAGCACAGACCTCCTCCAAGAAGGATGCGTGCAAGGAAACCACTCAACACCTTTACAGCAGCAACAACAACAAAGGTGAATAGCAAATAATTCACCAATTACCAGCCCTAGGAAGAAACACTCAATTTTCTGATAGTTTTTAGGTTAGACTTTGAGCATGTGTTATATTCATTAGGCAAGTGGTGATTTGTTCTTACTGGTTTGTATTTGTTTTGTTTTTTTGGTCCTGGTGGGATTGCCAGCATGTGGCATCTGAGGAAAGAGAAAATATTCTTCAGTTTGTTCTGTGGGACAGTTGTGTTTTTCTAGTGCCTTGTCATCTGCTTACTCTCTTGTAGAGTGAGAACACAATCACATGAGGTGTACTCTTTTAATGCATTTGGTTAAATTGAACATCTTCAGATTTTATTCAGCTGGCTGAACTATAAAATGAAATTTGCTTTATATTGGTTTTTATAATTTTGTGCCTAAAACTTCTTTAGTTGATGCAAACTGCTGGTTAAAGTAGAGTCTTGCACTGGATGAGGGTGAGGTAGAGACAGGAAGGTTAGGGTTAGAGTTAGATTCTTTTTCTGGCTGATATTGCTGAAGTTTAGATCATGAAAGCAGTAATTGGAAACTTTTCTACCAAAAGTCTTGAGTTCTGTGTCTCCTCTGGTGGGGCTGACTTTTGTAGTGACATTTGTGAAGAGAAAAGCTTTTGTTTACTGAAAGCCATAAACTAGTGAAGTAAAACCAGTTTGATCACCTAGTCCATCTGCAGATGATACAGGATTTGTGATTTACTTTTTGGCATGTGATGTGGGTTACAGAAATTGCTTTGAGGATAAAAGGCAAATAAGTTCATGGAATTGCTTCATCTTTTCAAAGGACAAAGAGAAAACACTCATTTCACTGGTGTCTACCAAATGAGATACTGAGAGGATTTGAAATACATATACTTAAAACCTGAGTATTGCTCTGCAAGTACAAAAAATTCATGGTGTCAAACACCATGTTTTTGCTCTAGAAGTTGTAAAATAAAAACATAAGATTTGTGGATGTGTTAGCTTTTCAGTAAAGCACAGAAGATGAGTGTGAGTTTTCTAGTATTAAAATAAGTCAGGGGTAGCACTGATTTTTATTTTTTATATTATTCCTTTTAATCATCCTTCTTTCTTCTGAGAAATGAGACTTTCACAAAATGTCAGGTATAGCTTGGCACCCAGTAGACTTGAAGAATCTGAGGCATGTACCTTACTTTGGAGTTGTCTTTTTTCAAGAATTATAACAATGCTGTCAGTCTAACTTAGCTTTTTCTGACTTGGACTCATAGGCTACGGCTCCTGCCTTAGAAGGTACTTGTGATCAATCCCAACTTAGAATGGATCATTATTTGGGTTGTTTTAATCATATTATTCAATTTGATCTACAGAAATGCTTAAAAAAATGGGGAATCTGTTTGAACAGAAAAAACTTCGTTTAATGAGGGACCGAGCTTGGGATCTCTGTATTCCAGATGACAGTAGTTTGTTCTGCCAAGGTCTGTAGGTGTCTGCTGGAAACAGTTCCGTCGTACTGGACAGCTCTTTGTCATGTCCCTGTCCCTCCACTTTTTTTGTTTTCTGGTTTAATTCAGAAGATGACACATCTGTCCATGTGGTAAAACCTTCCAGATTGCAGTACAAAGAGGTTAAAGGAAAGCATCTCTATCTCTGATAGCTTTCTGAAAAGCAGTTTTAATCCCTAGGGTATGGTACATTGCCTGTCTTATATGATCAATGGTAAGTGTTCTTTACAAATCAGGCATTCTCTGGGAACCTCTTTAAATTCTTGCAATCAAACTCACAGTGTTCAAGAATTATAAAACCAATATTATGGAGGTTCTCTGAAAAGCAGATGTGCATTAACATGTTAAGCAGCATGCTTCCTAGTGTTATTCACTGAGAGAAAATAAGTGAAACCTTAACAGTTTTTATAGTTTGTTAACGTGGTAAGTCATTTGTGATAATGCTTCCCCATGTCATCTTCTTCCATGTAGGTATAAATGGTAAATGTGAACTGCATTTTTGAAGGATTTTTCTCCATCTGTGCTGTCTGGTGTTTAAATTGATTGGACCTTTTCTTTTAACTCTTATAATGAGATTTCAAAACTGTTTTATTTTCTTATCAAGGCTTTCAGATATGTTCACGCTTGAAATGTAGTGGGCTATGAGTAAATATTTTTTTCTATGTATAAACTTATTACTTTTCCAAAGGAGTTTAAAATCAATCTTAACTCTAACCTGGCAATATTGTGTTGGTGTGATATTGAACTTTTATATTTGTGTGATTTGATTCAAAAATTGTGGATAAGGTCAAGTTACTAGGTTCTGACAGACAAATTGTGAAAGGTGTAGTAGCTAACTGGAAGAGTATCTGTAGAGAAACAGTGCTCTCTTTTGAAAATTTTTAATATTTAATTTTATATTTTTCTTCCATAACTTGTATCTGTTTGCCTGATACAGTCTAGAGGAATCACATGTGTAGCTTCTCTTCCAGTAGCCAGTGAAGTGAATATCCACAGGGCCAAAGAGATGAGAGAACTGTTCAAAATGAAGATAAAAAATAGAGAATTCATATTGAATCGTAGGATATAGTCTTAGTTGCTGTTCATTTACAGTATACCAGTATTGCACTCCACTCACTCCTGTCAAATATCTTGAAATACAGTAGTGCTGTATTCACTCATGTAGGGTTGTCATGAGTGAATGGGTTGGAAAATCACTCTCTTGGAACCCAGCAAAGCTATTCAGTAATTAGTAAATTTAAAAACTATTGGATCTGCATGAGCTGGTGGTACCATGTGATACCACTGCTGATGAGAAGTTATTAGAAAGCCTGAAAAAATTCTTTACTCCCTAGTGCTCTAGTCACAATAGTAAATCTTACAGGTTATCTTCATTAAAAAGAGTAAAAACTAGTTGCTAATTTCAATTTTGTTTTACCATGGCAATAGTTTTCACGGAATTTCAGTGTGTGGATTTTCTACTGTTTAAGCGGTTGGCTTTGTAATTTCTGTGTTCTTCAGTCAAAAACAGAGCTGTGTACTGTATGAATAAAAGCGATGATTCACAGTCTTGAGCTCAAGTGTTGCAGCTGGGAGATTGGCAGTGTGCTGTGAAGGGAGAGGCCGCTGGTAGGAGGAATACACAGACAGGGTTCTTGTGGTGGGAAGAGTCCTGCATTTCTTGAAATTATCTGTTCAAAAATTTCCATACATAAAAAAATTCTGAATGTTGCATTTTGAGTTGAATTTTTAAAGTTTTCTTTGAGTTTTAAAAATCAGTATATTTTAAGTGACTAATTAATCAAAGATACATTTGCATTTTTAGTGGAAAACATTCATATAAGAAATTTTTGCCTAGCTCTTGTCTGCTGTGGAAAAAAAATAACTGAATTATGTTTACTTTTGGGCTTCAGAGGCACAGAGTAGATTTCTTTAACATTGAAAGGGGGAGAGAAGAGGACAGGTGCTTCATTTGAGCTCAGTCAAAGGGTCACCCTGCTTACAGACTGTTCTTTTCAGTGGCACAGTTCAATGACCATTGATCTGAGATTGTGATCCTGAACAAGTAGCATGGAAAAGGGAAATACATAACTGAATAGACTGCATGGAAAAAAGGAGATTTCTTTCTGAAAGAATGAATTCTGGCTCCTCTCAAGGTGAAGCTGATGTGGGCTTCTAAGCGTAGTTTCTTGCATGGTGCAGGAGAGCAAGACAAGTTTTGACGACAAATACATGTTTGGGTTGAAATATCACCTTACAAAGAACTGTCTCTTTATAAATGCATGTAGAATTTTCTCTCTTCCCTTTTACCTTCTGGTCTCACAGAGAGGAACAATTTATGAAAGATATAAGTGCAGGTTAAAGCAAGACACAGGACTCATTTAAGTTTCTGTAACAGATGCAGGTTTTTTTACTCGTGAGGTAAAACCTGGAATGTTGTGAGCAAAAGTGCTCAGGTAATGCTCCTGAACTGTATAAGCATGTACGCATCAAGTTTTTTTCTTCTTCTTGATCAGATGGCCCCATATATAGCATATTTTAGATTTACTAAGAATAAGCTGCTTTAAAAAGAATTGTTCTTTTATTTCCTTGCTGAACATAAACTCCTCTAGTAAGCACTCAGATTTTCCAGCATTCACCAAAGCAAGGAATTGTTAGAGAAGAGGAAGTGCAGGACTCAGTCTGGTTGACACTGGACAAGGGTGTTCTTCCTGAGGCTGTAAAAGGCACGCTTGTGCTGCGAATCCACGTAGGGTGTAATAGCTTCTGCAAACACTGCAGGTAGCAAACCATTGAAACTGTTCTTTGATTTTCTTCTTAGGGCATATAGCCTATTGGTTTTTAACTCTGAGAGCAACTTCTTTCCAAAGACTTTTCATTTCGCATAATTTGCGGTAATAGATTTCTTTCTGTTTTTCAAATTGTATTAAAGTGAGGCTGACTTAGGAGAGAGAAGGAAGAGTGTATGCGTGTGTGCACACCCGTTTATTAAAGTTTCCCATATAATTATGTTGTCAGACTCTTTTCACCTTACTGTTTTGACTGTTTCCATAGAAATAAGCAACAAGTATCCCAATTTCAGTAGAAAGGGAAATACTCCACACTGAAGTTTCATTCCTTGATTAAAGATACACTCCTTTCTAGGAGTAAGTACTGGAATATTTTATTCTCATTACTTATCATTGTGCTTTGCAGTAAGGAGAATGTTTTATCAGTCAGATACCTTTTCATCTGCTTTCTAACTTACTTCTAACAACACATGTGAAACACTTGACAGAATAACATGTTGTGTTTATAATTCACCTCTTACTGGAATTCTGGATGGACTTTTGAAAGAGGGCATTCCCTACTTTATGTATATTCTATGCATAATTATTTTTTTCCCTGGCAAAAGGCTCATCACACTAATTAGGACATCATGCAACTGTCTAAAAAGGGAGGGGAGAATGTGTTCAGCATGGCCTGAAATGTGTCCTCTACTCCTTCAACAGTTCTAAGCAGAAAATCTCTCCCTTGCTGATAGTGAAATAAGAATTAATCAGCTACTATGTGTTTGACAGTGAATGAATGGGAGAGCGAGAGGTGAAAATAGAAAAGGGAAGATGACAACTCCATAATGCTGAAGACATTTCTAAAATAATATTAGGTCTGTTGATGCACTCTCCTTTGTGAGGGTCATTGTGGAAGCTATTGACCCTTTCAGAGATTCCATTAACTAGATTTTTCTCAATTTAGGAAGCATCTTATCTTTTAGATAAGAAAATACAAAGAAGGATAAAGCTTTTGATACTGTCTCTCGCAGGATCCTTCTGGAAAAAATGTCCATCACACAGCTGGATAAACACATCATGTGGGTCAAGCACAGAAGGTAATAGTGAATGGGGGAACATCAGACTGGTGACCTGTCACTAGTGGGGTTCTGCAGGGCTCCATTTTATACCCTGTGCTCTTCAACATCTTCATAAATGACTTGGACAAAGGACTGAGGGGAAGGGATACTGAGCAAGGCTGCAGATGACACAAAACTGGGAGGAGCTGCTGACTCCCTCAAAGACAGGGAGGCCCTGCAGAGAGACCTCGACAAATTGGACGGCTGGGCAATCACCAACCAAATGAAGTTCAACAAGGGAAAGTGCTGGATTCTGTACCTGGGACGGGGCAACATCTGCTGGATGTACAGATGTACAGACAGACTGGGGAATGAGATGCTGGAAAGCAGTGCCAGGAAAATGACCGGGGGGGGTCTTGGTCAATGGCAAGTTGAATATGAGTCAGCAGTGCCCTGGCAGCCAGGAGGGCAACCGTGACCTGGGGAGCATCAGGCAAAGCGTCGCCAGCCAGGTGGGGGAGAGGATTGTCCTGCTCTGCTCTGCACTGGGGCATCCTCACCTTGAATATTGTGTGCAGTTTTGGGCACTGCAATATAAGGAAGATATTAAGCTGTTAGTGTCCAGAGGAGGGCAATGAAGATGGTGAAGGACCTTGAGGGGAAGCTGTATGAGAAGAGGCTGAGGGCACTTGATCTGTTCAACCTGGAGAAGAGGAGACTGAGGGGAGACTTCATTGCAGTTACAACTTCTTTGTAAGGGGAAGAGGAGGGGCAGGCACTGATCTCTTCTCTGTGGTGACCAGTAACAGGACTGGAGGGAATGGCCTGAAATTGTATCAGGGGAGATTTAGGTTGGGTATTAAAAAAAGGTTTTTCACCCATTGGGTGGTTGGATGCTGGAACAGGCTCTCCAGGGCAGTGATCAGAGCGCCAAACCTGACAGAGTTCAAGATGCATTTGGATGATACTCTCAGGCACATGGTGTGACTCTTGGGGATGGTCGTGTGCAGGGCTAGGAGTTGGAGTGGATGATCCTTATGGGTCCTTTCCAACTCAGCATATTCCGTGATTCTGTGTAATTATATCTGTGCAATATTTTCCCTGTGAAGAGGAGAAAACAAATGTGTTTGTTTATTTTGAAGACTGGAGATTCTTATACACACATTTGCTTTAATTTATTAGTTGCCATACCCTAGTACTGAATGCAGAATATGGGCTAGAATACATTTTGTCACAAAGTGTAAACATGCATGCTAATTTGCATTGGAGAAAGGCTTAAAATCTTACACTTATAATCTATATACTTTTAGAGCTTGTCAGTATCGCAAAACAAAAATGAGCATTAGTTTTCACTGTAATGGATGTGAAACAAAAAATCCCCATAAAATTATGTTTTAAAAGGAGAGTGTTTGTAAACAAAGAGGGAACATGTTAAAATTCATGAGAGAAATTAAATAATATTGCAGTGTCTTTAAGAAAAATCTATATATATTCTCTGTCAATACTAAAGCAGTCTTTATTATTGAATATTGTAAGAATTGCAAATACTTAGGCTCAGTGTGTTTAAAATATGTCTATTTGTATTTAAATATCTACAGAATAATACTTCCAAGCCGTCGGCAGACCTTCATGGTAAATTTTTACCCAGCAAGAATACTGGAATTCTTTTAATTCTTCAATATTGTGTTCCAGTCTAGTTACTTGTCTGCCTCAAGTACAGTATTTTCACAGTGAGCTGGAATGCTGATTATATTGGCTCAAATGTGGCATTTTCTAAGGAATTTATGTTCTTAGTGTGGATTTTTGTTTCATATATAGCTGTCTCTATCGTGATGCCTGAAGTTAAGCAAGCATTCTGATTAATATCTGCTATGCATGGTTTATTCTTTATTTCTTTCCTTCCCTAAGATAAATCCTGTAGGGTTTTTACTAAATACATTATTTTATTCTGTGCTCTGTATTTATGTTAGTGAAAACTAGATCGCCAGAGTATACCTTGCCTTTAGAGAAGATATTGATAATATTTGCAGTGGTTTTAGTTTCTGCAGGATTCCATCAAGCTGGATTACATTACACTTGAATTGATATGGGGAAGAGTTTGTGCTATGTGACTGTGGGGAGGAGTCTGTGCTATGCGGGTGAACTTCACCCCTGCTTCAGGCAATTTGTGGTGTGTTGATACACTGATTCTCTTCAGATGCCTTCTAGTACCATGTTGGCAGATAACTGGGTTTCACAAAGATAAGATCTGACATCTCACCTGAAATTCCTCTCTAAGAAGCCAGGATAGAGGTTTGGACAGGTTCCATGTGCTACTCACAGTATGATGATGAGTGCTATATTCAGCGCTGGTTGTAGTTCCCTGAGGGTTTGGGCAATCAGCATTGCTGTAGAGCATCCAGGGAATGACAGAGCTGAATGTAATTCAGGCCAGACCATCACCTTCAGTTGGGTTGCAGATTCCCTTACAGCAACCATTTCTTAGAGGTCATATTTACACATACATGTGTGTATGTAGATAGTTGTCTCCTGTGATTTTCATGGATACTGTTGATTTGATGTTCCACATGTTGTCCTAATCTTTTGTTTCTGTTCTCAAACAGTAGCATCAGGAATAGTCTTAGTACTGGCAGGTAACTCTATCTGCAGTTAATGAGAACTGCTTTACCTTGGGAGGGGTTCTTCGTCATCGGTCAGACTGCTGCCTATGTCACAGAATCAGAGAGTGGTTGAGGTCGGAAGGGACCTCTGGAGGTTGTTTGATTCAAGCCTTCTGCTCAAGCAGAACCAGCTAGAGCTGATTGCCCAGGACCATGTCCAGATGGTTTTGAATAGCTCCAAGGATGGGAAACCTGTGCCAGTTCTGAGTCACTTGGTCACTGTCACACTGAAAAAGTGTTTCTTGATGTTCTGATGGACCCTCCTGTGTGTCAGGTTGTGCCCATTGCCCATACTTGAAGGAATGTCAGGGAAGGAGCAGGATGAGCAAGTAGTCCATGTATGTACCTTTGCTATTCCAAAATAAATATTTGTGAAGAAGGAAAAAAAATATTATTAGATCCTTAATTGTTCAGATTGCTTTCATTTTTTTACTTCCTTGGGCTGTTTTGTGTTGAAGGCATTACATGGAAAGAATATTGTTTCAAAGTTCTGTTTGCTTTGACACAGTCATACTTCTAAATGCATGATAATATTACTAACCGAATATATCTTTGAATCTTCATTCGATGCTGCACAATAGTATTCCTTTTCACCTGACTTTGTGTCTTAGAGCTCAGTCAAGCACATGTGTAGTTCCTAGTTGATGAAAAGTTTGTTGCTTCTTGAGAGTCCAGGTGTTAAATGACACATTTTGGGAATCATGGGAGAATTTTGCTTCATACCTCCCAAATGCGTTTGAAGCAGGAGTAGTTTTACTTGAGGTTTTAATAACAAAAAACTTTTCGTCCTCTGCACTGTTTACAAGGATTGGAATACATTAAATAAAGTAATTAGGCTAGCTGCAATGATGGATTTGCGAAATCATCTTAATTTACATACAGTTATTGTGATATACATAGTGAAGAATTCGTAGCTTGTCATGAGGCAAGCAATTGCTTAGGGTAAAATGAGTATTTGACTTAAGTTCTCGCTGTTTTATTTTTTCCAGGCAGAGAATTAAAAACAGTGCCCCAGTGTTAAGTATTGTCATTTCCAGGAGCTGTTGAAACAATTTTGTAAAAATAGGCAAAAGTTGTTATGTTAATTGGGTACAACTGGCACAGATACCAACTGTGTGGAACAGTACTTCAACCTTTTTGTGTCCTTGTGCTGACTAGGATTCTCAATTCCTGGGTTCTCATGATTGTTTAATAGTACCTTAATCTGTCAGTGTGCCTTTTTATTTCTAGTAGCCATTAACTCCATGGTGTTTGTCATAAAGGAAAAATAAGACTGACACCCTCCAAGTCGCCTATGAAAGATGTAACTCTAAAATTTGATACTAGAAGAACAGCTAAAATCGTTTTAGGTTTGTATTTGAATGGCTTTGAGCAGGAATGTATCATGCCCTAGAGAAAGGTCAAGTTAATCTCCAGCATTGTGGATACAGAGTAATTTATACAGGGGTTCCAGTAGAGGAGAGTTTAATGGACCTGCAGGTAGTGTTTAATAACTGAGAATGTAAGTTAAATTGACCATCTGTTACATGTCTCTGCCACGTGCTGCAGTGGCATGTGGGATGGTGGAGGAATTTCACACTCATTTTGTTTCAGATTGTTCTAATAGTTTGTTTTTCATGCAAAGCATGAAAAGACTCTCACAATTAAAAGAATGCCCTCTCTAAATTAAATGTAAACCCAGAGATTTAATCGAACTAATTCCCAAAGTAAATTCACTTGTCTTCATTGTGATGCCTTGAAGGGATGACATGTAACTTCATAACTGAATTGAAACAGGACTTCATTGCAAGTGATGCCTCTGAGGTGCGTACTGAGTTGCCTTTGTCTCATTCCTTGAATGATTTGCATCAATTAAAAGATTACATTCTGTCCTGGATTGTTTATCATTGGATAGTTGAATAATAAGCTGCACGGTTTTTAAAAATCCTGGTAATTTGCCTTTACATATTTTTTTTTTATGGAACTGTGTTTGAGATCGTAGGGCTAACTAGAGATTCTCTAGTTAGGAAGAAATCAACAGCAAATGGAATTCAGAAGAATTTTGTCCATATACAAAATACATTGATGAAGGTGTTAATTTTAGAGGCTGTAAATGATTAGAAAGCGATACCGTCCCTTGGCAATTCTTGTATTCCTCGATGGACAGCAGAAAGGTTGCACCATATGCTAACAGAATAAGTAGCATTTCCTCATCGTGAGAAGCTGTAGCATCTCAATGTCAGCTAATTTGAAAAATGTCCAGAATGAAGTCATGCACCATAAATGAAAGCCCTCTTGAGAAGGTGATTGCTAAGTGTTATACAAGAACACTGTCTGGAAATCCAAGTTGCTTCAGGGATCAACATGTTAGTTGAAAAGTGCCGTCAAGCTGACATGTATTGGAGGGGAAATCAATGTTTTAGCTACAAAATCTCTTTAGAAGTGTTATAATCAAAATAGTGTTCAGTCCTGTATACCTGGAATTAAATGGAAACCTGTCCATATAGTTGCATGTGTATCTATCTGTCTGTCTGTCTGTCTTTCTATCTTATCTATCTGTATCTCCTGTGAGCATAGTTTATCTTATCCGGTATTGAACCAGAGCTATTAATGATGCAAACTCATGCAAGTGAACTGTATAAGGGACTGGCATGTACAGAAGCTAACCTTGGCATAAATGTGAGTTTCAGTTTGTTTGAGGTTTTTTAAAGTATCTGTATGGTTTTAAGTGCTTTGTAACTGAGAAAATAATGTTTTATTAGGACCTAAGCATGCATTTTCTTGGTTTTCTGTATTAAGGAATTAGGAGGAGTAACCCAGCACTAAAAACAAAGTATATAAATAAATAAACAAATAAAAATAAAACCATGTACTTGGTTAAAGTATTAAATAATTCTTAAGAATGGTTTTAACCTAGTGGTTTTGATCAGATAATGAATGAACTGGCTGTATGATATAGAAAATTAATATCAAATTAATTTAATGTCATCAGTATTTGGTTCAGAAACACCAAAGTTCCAAGAAGGAGAAGCATGTTCCTGATTTTGGGAGAACAAAATAAAAGTATCCTTCATTTAAGGCTGTCGCTTACTACATGCATTTACATAACCATAATTTTATTGCCATCACCCCTTCTCTGACCCCCACCACAGCAATATATCGACTTGATGAGAAGTGATCATCTTTCGCTGCCTTGATGTGTAGCTTTAGAAATATTAAATTCTGGCTACTGTGCATTATGTACTGGAGTTTACTCCAAGCAGTGTGGGGTAGCTGTGCCTTTTAGATAACCAGTGATTGTGGATGGTGTGAAGTGTTAGCCTTGTCTGATTCTAAAGGAGAGCTGACATGCTCATGGCCGTTTTCCAGATGAGCTGATGATTGTACTGGGCATAATAAAATCACATCCTTACTGAAGGAGGAATAGGAAATGTTTCTGTGGTTCAAAATGTGTGTGATAGGGGAAGGCCATGCTGCACTTCCTAAGCTGGACCCTGATGTTGTGTTTGTTCAGTTACCTATTTTGTCTTCTGACTGAGCAGAATTTTAGTGCAAAAGCACCTTGAACTTATTGGACTTAAAATATTTAAAGAACAAAAATACTTATCAAGAAGCTCAGATAACATCTGTCAATCCTCGATTTTGAATCCTCTTTTTGTAGAAAGTGATAGGAACAAATTCTCAGGTGTGTCTGCATCTTTTTTCCCTAATAGAAGACATTGAAATGCTTCAAGGTCTGCCATTTAGGGATTTCTGTAAGAATGAAGCATTAGTTATACTGTTTGTCAACCCCTTAAGGTAAATTGCTATTGATTGTTTCTCATTAGTTATTGAAAGTTTCCTTTACTGTACATTAATACCATAGTAGCAGAAATGAGTGGGAAAGGAGCAGCATCTGTGCCTTCCAAAACAATGAACAGCCATCATTGGTGAAACAGTTGTTAGTGTTTATTTGAATGTCTTTTTCATCATGCAGTTGGGAGAATACTTACTTATATGTCCAGTGTGCAAATGACAGAGGCAGTGTCCTATATAATCGCTATTGCACACAGCAGTATTTATCAATTATATATCCATCTCTTTGGAGTGGTGTCTCTTCCAAAACGCAGCCTTATGTCTGTTGAGAACAGTATTTATCTCCCAGCTCACCAAATACAACTCAAAATACACTGCAGTTTGTAATAACAAATGAAACAACTTAACATTTTTAAGTCTCTATTTTGCATCTCTTAGTTTTGCAACAGTCTGCCAAAGCAGGTTTCTGTGATTTGAGACCTCTGTCATGGTCCTGTAAATTCTTGATTCCTTTTAGGAAATGTCAGCTTTCTCATATGTCACTGGGCTTCCTACTACTAATGTGATAAATATTTGAGTGGTTAACAAAAGTTTCTAAGCCCTGTTGCTGTCCTTACTTGAATTTTTAATTTCACATTATGCTGGTTGCCAATATGTTTCACCAACTCTGAAAATTAACAAATTCTAAAATTCCTATCACTGATAAAGAAAATGTATCTTGCATACTTTCTATTCCAAAGGTTTTTTTGCCAGGAGACAGAATTTGTAACTTGAGTGACAATCAGCGCTGGACTTTGTGCTAGTATGGGAATAAATATGCATATGTGTCAGAGATTATTCTGTTGTTTTCATTGCTAGTTGCTAATTCTCTTGCTTCCCATGTGTCTCCCCAGGGCTTGGACAGTACAGGAGTTTTTTGAGAAGTGGAATGACTTTACATTTAAGGAACTAAGATGTGTATTTTGGGTTCTGCTGTAAACTTCACAGCGTTACATCTCTTAATTTCCACTACTCTGCCATAATTGTTTAAAAATGCTTTTTGCTGACTGTGCCTGTTAGACTTTGCATTGATACCTGGCACACACATTTTGAATTCCATTCTGACTTCCATCATATGACATAGGAATCTGTGTTGAGCTCAGATAAATAAAATAGTTCTGGTAACTGAAGTACTACACCGTAACCAGTGATAACATGCTTGGGTATCCTAGGCTGACGGATGAGGACAACATCAGTGGTTTATAACTCATGTGGACATGGCAAGAATAGGGAAGTTATTCTCACTGTTCTGGATATAAGGAAAATAAAAAGCAAACATTTTCTATAGTGCTCTCAAAACCAAAGAAATATGTTTTATCCAGATTCAGAATAGTTAAATAATTGTGATTTTATTTTTAGAACAGTGAGTAACACTTTCTAAAGCAACAAAAACAATGGGGTACTTCTGAGAAATAAAAACTAAGTAATGAGCATTGTATACAAAATAGGTCTGAAGTTCCACTGACAAGTTTGTGTATATTAGTTTTCGATATGATAAATTAAATAGAGGGCAAATAGTGAAGACTTTTATTGTGGGTTTTGTGGACAAACAAATGGGAGTAGTGGAAAAATAAGCTGGTTTTCCTGCTTGGCTTTTATTTAGTTAGACTGTCTTTCAAGCTCCTTCAGCTGGTATTTGAAGTTGTTTATTAGTGTGCCCAGCCAGCCATGTATTCAGTTCTTCAAAAATACAGTTTGAAAGCCTGATCTGCTTAGTTCCACTGTATCAGTGTTCCTGTTTTTGAAAACACTTTACTGCCTCTCTTCACTTTGTGCATACAGGGATTCAAGATAAATTCTGAAATGTATATTTATTCTTAAAGCTTACTCTAGCATCTCCTCACATTGTGGAAGCAATAAGAGGAAAACAAAATTCCACATATTTGTAAGAATTGCCTAACCTGAAAGGAAGAGCAGAAAATCACATAACCTTTCAGAAGCTGTAGAGCTCACTGCTGAAATTTTTCCTAGTGTTGTTCCTTGGGTTGAACCGATGACAGGATACAGGTTTCTCAGCAAACAGCGAAGTGACACTATGATATGTTCAGGGTTTTTATAGTGAAGATAAAACCATCCCCTAGAGACATCATGTAATGTTTCAGGCAACTACTTTTTCTTTAAATCCCCGTTAGAAGGCTTATACTGTCTACTGATGTAGTAGCTGGTTTTGTCTAGTATCTTTTGCACTTTAAACTTTTTTCTCATTTTGTTTTAATTTTGGACATCATCTTACAGGTCATGTAGAATTAGACATGCAGCAGTATAGATTGCTTTGTTAGACTTTATATATTACTTTCCCAATTCTTACCTTTCAGACAGTAATTTTGCCTCAAAGAATTGCTCCAGCTATCAAGTTTGCTCTGTAGATTTCTCAGCTTTATTTTTATTTTGTTAAGTTTGTCTGTATTTGGACCACTCTTGCAGCCTCTCTCAGTAGCTGGTTCCAGACACAGTGTTGGGAAGTTTCATCTGAAGCTGTATGTGATTAAGCTTTCTATGTTTAGATGATAGAAGTCAAGCTAGCTCAAATTCAACTCACTTTATAGAGTTTCACCAGCAATGTGAACTGGTATAGGTGATCCAAATTAGAAAGGTGAACCAAATTAGACTGATATTTCCCTCTGCTGGTATGGCTGTTTTGGCCACACAGCAGAGTGAACTAAGGGTAAGGTAACCCACCAAAATGCAAACACCTGGATGGATTCTGTATTTCAGTATATTTTATCACCTCACAAATAGCTTTGAGACCACAAGGATGGGAGCAGTTATACGTGGGTCAGAATGGATGGGTACTGGAAATTAATAAAAACTAAGGATGTATTGTCAATTTGTCTGACAGTCTATTTAGGAATAACTAGAGATGTCTTGATTTTGTCTTGATCTCTGCATCCTAGAAAAAAGGAGTCAGTGCTAATGACACGTTCTTACTTATTTTCGACAGGGCCATGCTTAGAAGTGCCTTCCAACGAAAGTAATACAGTAGTGAAAGCTGAAAAAATATAAAATTCATAAAAATAAATTTATGAATTCCCTTCATTATTGCCAAGAGAAGTTCAGGAATATCATGGAAATGACACTGAGTTGCATTGCATTCAGAATCTTGTCTGGAGTGGTAGGTATCTAGGACTTTTACTAAGAAAAGTAGCAAAAAAATTATCTAGAGCAGAAATGCTTAACCATCTAGTAGTAACTGATAGCAAAGGGAGACTTATTTTTGACCCTTGTTGGCAACTGATTTTTATCTGAGGCAGGAGGGTTTAATTTATAATTTTTTTATTCTTTAAGATAGAAGCATTGACAATGTTGTCTTCTCTAAACCTTTCTAAAATGTTGTCTCCCATTATACCTTTAGTAAAAATATGCATGGTTAGAAAGAAAGGAAATCTGTCTTTTATCTGAAAAAAATTGAAGAAGGGTGGCTGCTTTTAGTATGTTTTTTGCGAAGACTTTACCATGTCAGAGAGACAGCAGTACTTGCTCATGGTTTAGAGAGTTACTTCTAAATAAAACATGTATTGAAAGTCTCGTTTAAGATTGCCATAGCAAAAGATAAAGATATTCTAAAATTTTGCTGTTTGAAAGTTGACTGAGCTGGCATGGAGGGAAGGGGGAAAGGTTGAAGGTGCTGACATACTATTTCCAAGGGTGGCATCGTTTATGGATATTAAAATATCTATACCTCTGTAGGTGGAGGGTATAATTTAAGAAATTTCCCACAAAGCTACTGAAGCAAAGGTAACTAAGTTACTGGATTTTGCAGCCAATTTCAGATGAGAACACAACTGCTCTGAAAATTTATCGCTGCTTACTGTACAGATATATGAAACGAAAGCCGGGGGTTCAAGTACATTTCTTCTGCAGTTGATATTGTTTCAAGGACTCACTGTTGTTTGTTTCCTCCTCTGTGTTGCCCTCCCAGTTCTGTTGTGTAAACGGGGCTGGGAACTATGTGATGCTGACCAGAGTAAAAAAAAATTGACAACAAAAATGTGCTTGTTCTGGTATGTGAGGTTCTTTGGGATGAGAGGAGGCGGTGTATTTTTTCCAAATTCAGATCAGCTTTCCATGTGGTTCATCACCCTGGTGTAGGACAGTTGGCTGAGGAACATGTAGGGAGAGCTGCTTAAACTCCCGCAGCTGTTGGAAGAAATGTTTTCTGAACTGTGGTGTGTTTATCTCTTCAAGATGACATTTTTAAATGATGCAGTCATCTTGTTTTGGATACAGTTTGGTTGGAAAGTACTTGAGATATTTTTGCATTGAACAAAATTTCAGACTGCTGGCTCATGGAGATAATAGGGATAGGTGTAGGATTTTTTTTTTTTTTCCAATTTGAGGAATAAAATCATCCTCAACTAGAGATTAGATGAACTGTATTAGAAAAATTACTTTTTAAAAGTGAAGGGAGATTTATTTTTGCGAAGACTAAAAACTTCTTTTGTTATTGCAGTATTACTGCATTTTTTTTTTTTTAATTTTACATAGAAGGGAGGGTGGCAAGGCTTACCATTAGCAGCACAATTCTAAAATTTTGGGAAATGCTGTCTAATTATACCATTATAATATTTGAGGACTTGTAGACTTTTTTCTAACTTTTGGTATGCAGATAGCTCAAAGAGAAGATCTGGAGAAAGAGTGGCTTCAGAGGTCACTTCAGGTTTGTATGTTTTGTGTTGGGAAATGTCGTATTCTGGAAAACAGAAAGCCTAACATTTTCCTTATTTTAGTTATTGCAAGGGATTCATGAACTTGAAATTTCATTACTCTGCAATAAAAGAATGCTCTCAGTGCCACAGAAGGTTGCTTAAAATACTAATTTAAGAGGATGATTACCATTTATACTCAATCATAAAACAGAGTAGTTTGATCTTTTAGTCACCACAAAGATGGAATCCCAAAGAAATTTTACAGCAGATTTTGTGTTTTCATTACAATATTTGAAGTAGTCTGTAGTATCCCAGATATACTTTTGCAGTCTTGCCTTTGCTTGTTTTCTTTTGTTTACAGCTCTCCTTGTATGGTAGAACAGCACCCTGCCTTGTTTGGGCTGCTGGTTATTAGTGAAGTATGAATATAAAGAATTGGGTTTCTTTTCTTATTTAAGCATGTAGTAAGGTTTTGTGGTGGTTAGGGTTTTTTTCATAGGTGTTTTGGAGGTTTTTTAATCTTTGTGTGTTGGTCTCTATTTTCCAATGCTAGTAGTCGGCATAAGTCAACATACTGGTTTGTTTTTCTGTCAGTAATTGCGATAGATCTGACAGTGGCTGAAGTTTGCTTTTTGAAATGGTCACAATGTGAGTGAGAGACTATAATTTCTATTACAGCCACGTTCTGTAGTGTCTGAGGAAAACATGATATGGTGGCAGTGTTATTAACATGAAAATCTTCTTTTAACTCAAGCAAGTCTGTGACATGCTCTATCCAGGGAACTTACAGATCTGTACAAAAGCATTTGCTTTGCAAAGCAGAGGCGGCGGTTTGTGCACTGAAGCAACAAGGTTAAATAAAATGACTTGTGAAATTAAAGACTGCCATCTCCTTGAAGAAATGCATCTTTTCATTTTCCCTCTCCCAACCTTTATACAGCCTTATATTGTCCAGATTGCTGTGGATCTCTTTGTTAAATGAGCTTTGCATCTCTCAGTTAATTTTCTGCCAGTATCACTTTAGGCTGATGACTGTGGGTGTTGGTGTATCTATTAAGCACACTGCCAGGACATGTCCACCACTTGCCACCACTCCCATTAAACGGCTGTCAGCAGGTTTACAGAGCTGCTTTCTTGCTTTGCATTAATTGCTGCAGCTCAGTAGATGCAGTGAAAAGCACCTATAAACGGAGAACACAGTTTGCCTTGAAAATCCTAAAGGTAAATAGAAATGCCATGAGCTGTTAAGTCATATTTTGTATTTAGTCATATCAATATGATTAGCAGGAAAGAAGTGTCACTTCTTTTTAAATTTTCTTTAATTTTTCATCTAGCCTTTCTCCTTGAGCTCCAACCTCCATAAGGAAAATACTGCAAATCTAAACAAGAGTATGTCAGCAGATTCTTGCATGAGACTGTCTTGTTGAAGTTGTATATAATCCCATGCTGAGATTTACAATTGGTTCTGAAATGAAAATCTGTTAGAATTAGATCAAACATTATCCTAGCTGAGATAAGCAGTGCGGGGAAGATTAATGATTTGTCCATGAGAGTCAGTGTGTAGATGGGTTATTGGTTTAAGGCTTTTCAAGAGATGTACTAAAATGCAGAAGGAGTACTAGCTTAATTGGATGGGCTGCAGCTAGTTTGCTGCATATTAATATGGTGTATTTTTTCAGAATAGGAAATTATTCTTCTAGTTCTTAAGACAAAGAATCATTTGGGGTGAAAATTCCTTTGTACTACTTGAAGCAGTAAAAGCAATAGTAAATAATTAGGGAGCGAAGCAGTAATTTTGTATATCCAGACTCTTAATAAAATACTACCTTTGAAATCTACTGGTGAACACGAGTAGAAGGCCAACGCAAGACACGGGAAAGCTTAGTGTATTGACTGAAGGTATGAAGTTAAATCTAAAGATTTATTATGTCTAAGAAATTTCTCTGAGGCTTTACTTAGCCTTATGCTCAGTGACTTCAGACTTTATTCATTTTCATGTATCATTCCTGAGCATCACATGTAGGTGAATTTTGAGAACAGATCATTGTGTTGATGAGTTTACAAGCTAATTTGACAGGACCAGCACATGGAAAAAGTTGAAAGAAACTAGTGACTTGTGCAATGTCACCCAGAACACCACTGGTGGAGAGCAATAGTGCTTTGATACAAATAAGTATCCTCTACACTGGCTGGCCCAATCTTCTAAAAATGACTAAAAGTTAGTCTATTCATGGATCTTTCTCTGTCTTACATGCTGCAGAGCCGTGAATTTTTCACCCAGTAATATTCTCTTTAGAGTCTTTGGGTTTTATACGTCTTGCTGAGTATCATTGCATTGATCTTTTGAGGGTTCTTCAGTGTTGCTTTTCAAGCAGCCAGCTAAGGGAATGATTGAATCATCAGATACTGACCTCTCATGCCAAACCTGCTGGCAGTAAGATTCCTACTTTCACTGGTCACAGCGTATTGGTGAAATAAAGGATTTTAAAAGATGAATAAGATCTTTAGTACCTTCTCACAAAGACATTTGTGTTCTGTATTTTATCCCTATGCAGTAATCCTTTTTACCCAACATCTCTGTGCTATGTACAAATACAGTTAGTATAAACCTAAACCTGGTGTAAGAATAAAATCAGCTTTGTTATCAGATATGTTCCATTTGAAATAGTTTCTAGGCCTCTTGAAGGTAGCAGTATGAAATAACATTTGTCATCTGATTTGAATATTTTGACTTCCTTTCTGCTCTTTAGTAACCATTGCATTGTTGCTCATAAAAAATTGATGATTATGAAAATTCAAAAAAAAAACCCACAAACAACCAGTAGCCAGCAATAAAATACAAAAAAACCCTTCTAAAATGCTAATTTTCAACTTTCCCGTTTTGTGCTTCAGATTTTCTTGTAAACTGGTATTGCATAAACTTTTTTTGTGGTTTATTATTACCTCTTAAAATCTTTGGAGTGCCTACTGGTCTTTCTTTTCCAGCATTAGTTAAATCTAAATCAGCTCCTAAGGCACGTTTGGATAAAATTTTTGCAGGCTTCTTTCACTGTATATTTTGATCATTTTCTGACAGTGCTGAAAAAGTATGATATTTCCGTGCTGACAGTTCACTTGTTCTTTTGCCAGGGGGAAAATCCTGTGCAGGCTGTATAAGTAGTTGTTTGTTTGAAAGGTTTTGGGGAAGGGATGGGACTGGGCAGGTAGAAGGGTATATAAGTATGTGACATGTTAGAAGGGATAAAAAACATACTTTGCATATGTAGAGGAATGAAGGGAGGTCTTAGTGGTTCATTGTTCCTGAGGGAGCTCAGTGAAGATTACGGTGAACAATTTGCCTCTTCCACTTCACCTATCTTATTTTTATAGTAAAGAAATGTATTCTGTTACTCCAAAGATCTGTCAGCCACAATGTCAGCACCATCTCTAGCAGAACCCCTTTAAAGTTGGGCATTCTGAATATGATCCCAACATTGTTGGGAGCCATATGAAAAGTAAAGATCTGTTTAATCCCACAGCACTCTCTGTGTTTTGAGCAGATGTGCCTACATGTATCCACAGCTGTGTTTCAGTGTATGCTTAGAATACATCACACAATGAAAAACCAGGAGTTTTCCACCAAGATGGGAAAAATACTTCTAGTTTTAGTATTTTCCTTTGGCCCTGGAAACTGAGGGTTGATATGTATTCAGCTTTTTGGATATTACACTTTATGCTCAGAATTTCACTTGGGGCTTGAGGGAACTTTTGAATTCTGGAAGCTTTGAGCAAGAGGAATTAGGACTTTAACACTTATGTAGAAATAACAAACCATCAAGTCACAAATATGTTAATCAAAGATCTTTGAGACTCTAGCCCTGGGAAGCAAGCTACTTCACAAGTACAAGGACTTGTTCCATATTGAAAAGGTACTGATTTAGGTTAAACCTTTCTTTGGTTAGATGCTTGTAACTGAAATCTGATGAATGTTTAACTCATGTCTGAAACAGATCTGTGTATTTATTGATTATAACTTGGAAATTGATGGCCAGATCTTAAAGTATTGACATCAGATGTCAGACATGATCAGTAACTTCCTGGTTCTGAGAACTTTGTCATTAGAATCACCATACTTGTGTGTTTCCCAAATTGCTTTTTGCCCTTTTCCTCCTTTTTCATTAGACAGTAACTTGCCAAGTGCTGTGAACATTTTGTGACTGTGTTAAATTTAAACACCAAAAGGTGTTCTGAACAGTTAAGTTGATCTCAAATTCAAGACATCTGATACAAAGTATCAAGGAACATGGATTAAAATCCTGGTGGAATTCTGTAGCTAACTCAATTTATGCAATATTGGGTGAAACCACAGAAAATCGAAGTGAGGTTTTGAAGAAAAACTTTCTTCTCAGCCGTCTGCCTTTGTAATATTTTAAAAAAGACTACTCTTAGTGGAGACCATACAACCATTATAAGGTTGGAGGGGAAATTTTCTTCATCGGTAAAAGTAAGATGTCAGGAAGTCAGCAAAAATGATTCAAGTAGTAGAAGTTTCTGAAGCCAAATGTAAGTTGCCACTCTTTTGCGCTTCTTTGTTGCTCTTGCTTCTTTTCACTTCTGAGAAAATATAAGTTCTGCATTTGAGTATAGTCTTGTATTTTAAAATGGGCAGAGTAGCATCTCTTGTATTTCTAGCTCATGTATTTACTAAGAATATGGCTTGACAGTATATTGTGTATCACAGTCTCTGATAATATCTACCTGTCATGGTACTCGATTAAAATAACTTGATGGTTTGGGGTTTTCAGGGTTTTTTTGTCGTTTTCTTTGTCTTGTCTTTTTACAACATGTTGATTAGAAGCGGCAATGTTATGCTGGCTAGAGAACACAGTAATTGTTACCTTCTTGCTCACTAAAGTCCTAATTAGTGTGAATGAGCATGAAAAATAGATACTAAAATGCAGTAGATAACGTTAATACTATGCCACAAGAGAAAAGCTTTCTTTATTGTGACCAAATTCTGGCATATTTAAAGTATTAAGAGGATTAAATGGCTGAATTAAATAGTTGTGCTCTCATGCACTATTTGCATTTGAAAAGGGAGACTATGTGGTAGAGTTTAGACAAGGAAATGGGTCCCAGCCTGCTCAAAGTCACTGCAGGGACAACATAAATGATAATGGACCTACCAGATTTCCTCACAAAAATTTTTCTTGCCAAATCATTCTTAGGAGAGCAGCAGACATGCATAAACGTCATTAAATATGAGATAGATTTGTTGATATATTTTGTTATGAAGTGAACTAACCAAACTAGATTACTTTTTAAAATAGTTTGGTGAGCACTTGGTGTGTTTTTCCAATAATTTTGTATCTTAATTAACCTAGGACTGAGTGCTTTCTTAAAGATGACAAATTATTATTTTTTTTAAATAAAAGCAGTACCTAAATTGCATGCTGTTATTGCAGTGTCTCATTCTGAAACCCATTCTGATTTTTATTTTCTGATACAATTGCTTACAGGTGCATCATACCTACAGACCATCTTTTCTCTCATGGTACAGCTAGTTACTCTCTGTTTATTCTCTTTTCTCATTATATTTAGTTGCTGAATAGAATGTTAAATATCTTTTGGTTGCACATACAGTTTTAGGTGGATAAAGTATGTGAAGTTGTATTTTGTTGTCAGCTGCTTTTCCATTTGCATCTACAGACTTCAGATCACTTCAATTATTCATCTGTCTGATGCTTTTTTAAACAAACTGCATAAGTTATTGTTATATATGTTGGTCATTTTCAAGAAATAGCCACTCTTATTAATTAAATACATTTATATTCTAGTGTTCTTTATGTTTCTGATGTGAGTTCTAGTTCTTTAGTTTAGATAGTAGTTCCAGGAATCTATTGTTTGTAGCTGAATATAGACTAGGTGTTGGGTTTTGCCAAAAAAAGTCGTAACAGTCTGTTAAAAAATTTCAGAAATTCCTAGCTGTGGACTTTCCACTTCTGACTACTTCTGGTAAACTGAGCAAGTGTAGAGTTTGTCTTCTCTTTGTGAAAACCTGCAAAACTTCTTAAGCAAGACAAAAATCTGCAGAAAAGTTGTAACTTGGCAGTTTTGGATCAGTTTCATTTGAACTTCAATTAGTAATTTTGTATTAACATGAAGAGGCTGTGCTACCAACTTGTATTTTTAAAAGCAGATGTCTTTGAAGATATTTGAGTACTAATCAGGCATCCAGGTGGAAAGCTTCAGCTTTCTGTTCTTCACCACATGAGATTTGATGAAAGCCTTTCAGTGCACTGTCATTGAACAGGTAAAGAAGATAATAGAAACTCTACTTTCTTGGCATCGGAACAGCGGGCCAAGATTTGTTTCCCTAAAGAAAATATGAAAATGAGTTGAGAATAGCAGGATGATACCTCTGTACCTTTCCCGAACTTCCAGATCTTCCTGAACGTGATATTGTTGGCATGCTCTGCTTTTGCCAGGATTCAGTTGCATTGGGACTGCTTTGCGCTTGCCTCGTGTCAGCATGTTTTGCTAACTCTGCAGGTTAACAATAACGATGCTCTTACTTGCTTCTAGCCATATTTTTTTTCCTTGTGCTTGATAACAGAAGTAAGAGAATGACTAAAGAAAAAGGAAGTAGAATTATGCACAAGTGAGAAGACAATGCAAATATGGCCAACAATAGCCTTAACTGCCCTTTTGTGTGTGTCTTTAAGACATCATTTGCTTGGGGATTTTATCAAAAAAGAGGGGGAAAAAATTGCAGGAAGAGTCCATCAATATAACATCCAATGCTGTTCCCTAAAAATAAGTGTTGAAAAGAAGAATGTATCGCTAAAATAGAATACCTTTTACAGCACTGGAAGAAGTCTGGAAGGCAACTAATGCAGAAAATCATAAACATGAGTCTTGTATTTGGAATCTGACAGCAGATCATTCGTGGGCATGTACAATTACCACTCTCCAGTGGCTGATGTCTGCCTCAAGCTTCAGAATCCAGCATTGCAATGAGTTTGACAGACAAGCCTGTTCCTCACAGTCTTTGTGACTGTAACGCTTTCTAAAAAGTCATTACTTTCCTGCTACATAATTTTGTTGTGAAAGCTATTCTGAAAATACTAAAGATTAGTGCCTTGTCTCCAACATAAGGGACTGCTGCAGATTTTCAGGCTGATGCGGTTATTCTCATGGCATTGCAAATCAGTATTGTTGTGTTGTTTTCTTGTAAAGCAAGTTTGATGGGAAATAGTGACTGAGTAAATCATCTTTAAATTGACCAGAGAACATAAGATTCATGTTTCTGAAACCGCAGGTTTTGAGGGAGTGTGGAGCAGGGAAGAGATTTCAGGTTTGATGTGCAAGAATAAGAGAAAGAAGCTCTAGAATCAGACAGTGGTAATTTCTTCATACATTATAATAAGCTATTTCAAGGGCCTCAGGAAAAAGAGAGCACAAGTCAAGGACTGAAAAGCTCTTGCTGTCAGCCATGGCGTTACTTTATTTAAAGCTGTGCTTGTCACTTTGCTATTTGCAAAATAACACACCTCATAAGTATTGTGCAGTGTTGATAAAGGTATTATAAGTGCTGTTTTTTTTCAGAATGGAAGAGCTGTGTGAGCTCTCTTTCAGAAGTAATTTTTAAAAACACGTTTGTTTGTCTAGAAGGGTGAAGTTGATTAATCAAGGTATAAGTGGCAAACCTTATAATTTGCAAGCAAAATGGCTAATTTCAGAATTTTCCCATTACATGATTTTGTGGCATTGAGTTCTTCACACAGTTTACTCCTAACTATCTTCTTTCTTTGCTGATTTCTGTTATTCTTTCCTCATCTCCATTCTTGTTATGGTGTTGCTTTCTCTCTTCAGACTGTATCCTGTGCACAAGGGAGCAGTGCCTAAATAATTCATAAAATTGAATAAAAGAGTGTCTGTACAGGACCAACCAAAGAAAGCTATGACTAGCCAGCACCCTGTCTTCAGTAGTGACCAATGTGCCAGACCAAGCAAATAGGGCAATCTGTTCTCAAAATTTCTAAAAATACTCACCAAAAAACCCCTTCCTAAATTTGACGTGAATGTAGGTTTCCTGAATTTGTCATACAGCTCCAGCATGAAATTGGGCAAGTGGCTTAGTTTTGCTCCATACACAGCTTCTCCCTATCTCTGGAGGCAGTTGGATACTCTTACAAAATGGTTATGAAAATATAACCAGCAACACTGAAAGTATATTTGATAATACTGAAAAGATTGCTTGACAGTAAGCGGAAACTTAACCTTCAGTTATAAAGCATGGGACATTTTTCACTGTAAATGGTGTGCAGTGTTAAGCAGTTTGAAATAATCCAGTTGAAAACACATAATCCAGTTGAAGCTTGAATTTCATTTCTTTTGGGCTACTAATTTTTTTTGTCTCTGTTTTTAAAACATTCTTTTAAATGTACAAATTTAGGTCTACTAATTCAAGTAGCATCACAACCAGAACTTTGGTGGTAATTTAATACAACTCAGGACAGACTAGGCAAAGCTGTTAGTGTAAGTGTCTGCAAAACATAAAAATGAGTGTTCTTCCTTAAATTAAATATGAAATCCTGAAATCTTGTAATTGAAAGTTGAGCTTCTGTAATCACACTGTTTATCTCAGATGCAGCTGACATATTCTAATATAGTCTGGGGAACTTGGAAACGAAGGAATAAGCAAGAAGCCAGACCAGTGTTGCAGTGAAGATTGAGTTATGTTCTGAACTGGGAACTGGGGATTGTAAATTGAAGTCCCAGAGTGTGTTGCAGAGGTCACAAATTAATTAGCAAGGGAGTATGTTGATGGAATTGAGTATATGGGTTTCATATCAGGGTGTTTGTAGTGCTAATGTGTTCTTAGTCATTGCTGAATTTGGCAGGGAGAAGATAGGGCATAACCAGCAGCTCTCTTGAGTCTGTGAAATCAAGTGTAGGAGATTTGCAGATGACTTGCCTTTATGAAACAAGATGCAAGAATCAGACTTTGAGTTCCTGTGGAATATCAGTGCAGTCAGCATGCAGGTCTACAAATTAATTTCTTGATTAAAAGTCTTGGAGAAAACGTGCTTCAACTTGGAGTTTACTTCTAGGAGAAGAAAAATTGAAATGTTAGGCTGTGGTTTGATGTGATCACCTGAAATCCCTGAATTCTACTTTTGTTTTCAGTTGAGCTGCCACTATTATTTACTGTGAATCTTAATGTATTAATGTTTACAGAAAACTTGGACAACTAATAGAAAGACGAATGTTCCCTGAAGTTGACTTCTGACATATCTAGTGCAGCCCATTTTTTATTTAAATAAACATATAAAACATCTTTTTTGTGTGTCTTAAGTAGTGTTTCTAGAGATAATTCAAGCCCACAGTATGAATAAAATCAGTGGTTCCATTGTTCCTGTCCCATGTAGAAAAAAATTCTTTTTTATTACATTTTTACCTGTGCTAAATATTTTTCTTTTGTTGAAGTTTATTTTATATATAGACATGAAAATGTGTCTGGTGTTATATCTGTCACTATGGTCCTACTATATTATGATGAGAATAAAATCTATCCTTCAGAAGAGTAACTCCTGAAGATTTTTGCCTCAGAGATATTTTAATGCACAGACAATTAGGCAGCATTGAAATGTTACCTTACAGCATTTTAGATGAGGAAGAGCAGTGGAAAGTCAGCCAGAGAGTATTACATGTTAGATTTACTGTCTCTGTTTCCAAGCAAAATCCATTTAAGAGGGGGAAATTTACTCACCTTTTTTTTCTAGATGTATTTCTGCTTTTCCAGCAAGATCAGATTTAATGTTGGAGATTCTCCTGATAAAAATTACCATCTTATGTTTCATATGTTGATGAACTTGCAGACTTGAATTAGAAATAGCCAATGCAGTGGATGGTAGGTTTCTTTTCCTGAATAGTGGTGTTGGTATACCCTGTATTTGAAGGGATACACACAGGAAAACCTAATTTTCTGTTTTTCATCTGCATTTCTATTTGCTGTTGATTCGAGTCTCACACAGAATTTTTTCCAGAACAGCCATCTTGCTTTACAATGGTTTCACCTATTCTGTATAAGTAATGAAACCAAACCGCTTGTGTTTGGGGGGGATGGTGGGGGTGGGGGGGGGGATGGGGTGGAGAAAAAGAGTTTTATCTTTCCCACAGAGCTGAACAGCTAATACCTGCAAGAAGTAGTTACTGTCTGGGAAAAATTTCTGTAACAGTCCCCAGTCATATGGAAGATGAGCATTTCTATTGTCTTTGTGTTATGGGTCAGAAAGAGGATAAAGGGCACAGTTTATGTTGATTGTTTGAGATGGAAATGGTGGGTTAGTTATCAAGTTGCTTCTGCTAAAGAGATAATCAAATTTGCCATTGCAGTAATTAGTCTAAAATGTATACACACAACAAGAGACTCTTTGGAGTGTCTTTACAGAAAGAATCTTTTTCCCTAGTGAAGATGATTAGAATAGAAATAAACGTGCAGGGAAGGAAGTTTTTGGAAAAGGCAACCTAATAGAACACCTCCCTCTGGTGGTAGACATTACATTGTTTAATCTGCTCTGTCACACAGTGAGCTGGAAACTTCCTGGTGGGGAGTGCCTCTCAGACTGCTACTGAAGAGCTAGTAGGACTTCTTTAAAAGATAATTGAACTGCGTATATGGTTGCCTGCCACTGTAGCCCTAAATATGATGGGGGAGGGTTGGGTTGCTTGACCCACTTTATTCTGAATTTGTTGATTAATTAATGTTTTCTCCCACCCTCCCCTCTTGCTGCTGGGATCCAGTTGCATTTTGCCATTTTTACTGGGCTGTGAGGATAGGCTCTATGGATGTTGGTACTTTAGGCAGGTAATCAGAACAGCGTGCATGAAACAGCTAATAGCTTCTAGCAATCATTTGGCTCTTTCTGAAAATTTAATTAGTCTTTTCGTTTATTCATATTTAGCTGTTTGATCTGAATTTTATGTGCCAGTCCTCAGTTAGTTTCCAAAGCAATGTCTGTAATTACTTGTACTTGAAACACAGTTAGCCACCCTAACTGCAAGAGAAAGGTTGTTCTTAATTGTTTATTTTGTAGTGTATTAATGCCAAGAAACAGATAGTTTCTAAGATTTTTTTCTATACTTTTCAGGGGGGATTCAATCTATCAATCAATGGCCAGTGAACCCCAAGAGAAGCTGTAGAATTGTTATTTCTTCATCTGTTTAGGCATAACAAAGAATGCTTTCGAATGCTTTCAAATGCTTCTTGAAGGCATATTTTAGTTCCTTGCTTTTCATGGCCATTAAACTAAAGGAAGTGTATTAAACTAGCTGAATGTGTGAGAATAACATTTTTCATCCTTGTTTTCCTTTCAGTTTAGTAAGCATTTTATGGTGACTTTTTCTGTTCTTCAGTGAAAGTTCCTGTTATCCCCCCTGTCTAGGCTCAACACTCAAAACAGTTTTTACCTTTTTTTGTATGTCATTAATAGAAGAACCTGTGAAACCTTGTAAACCTTCTCTAAGGCTCTAGATGAAAAGCAAAAAAACTCTTCCATGAGTAGGAGTCCTAATTCCATGACTGTGATGCTGGTAAACTCATAAAAACAAAACTTTGAACGTGGAGGACTGGCTACAGAAGCTGCTTTTATGTGCAGGATCCCAACATTACCAGCATTTAATAAATGTATATGTTCAAGGTCAGCTCATCACTGCTCTTGATTTGCAGTTTTATGCTTTGCTACTGAAGACTCCCATTTAAAGGATTCCACATCTACTATGCCAAATAACAACCATTTGCAAACCAGAGCTCTGGAAACACCACTGGTAGAAGGCTACTTTAACTTGCAAGTGGGAGCACAAGAAGTCAGATCACATTACATCACAAATCGTGGATATGAAATGTGCCTTTCTCTTATTGCACTTTGTCCTATTACGGAAATAAAGGCATAGGCAAGAGTAGGTGTTTTAGACAATTTCAGCAATGATCCTCAAGTTCTGATGGGCAGAAGGATCATTTCATCATCATAAGAGATGCTTTAAGTTCTCATGTGTTTGCTATATAAAAATAAGTGTATTGAGGAAAAGTGTGTTTATCTGTCATTTCCACTGGAGGGACAGGAATGCATCATTCTGAGGAGAGAAGTTTTTCCATTCCTTTTCTACACTTTCCTGGTTTCTTTGCATTAAAAGAAGCATCAATATTTAAATAGTCAGCATTTTTGAGAAAAAAAAACATTTAAAAAATCCATGAATTTCAGATATTAACTCAATAGATGACTTATTTTTGCATCAATTTTGTCCCAATTTCAAATGCTGAGATGCGCTTCAGCTATTTTCTTTGGGACTAATTGGCTAATAATAAAAATGGATGTTTTCATTGACTTGAATTCAACATATCTAATGCCTTCTTCTAGAAGACAATTTTAATAAGAAATAAAGATGTTTTTATTAACTCAAAACTCCAGCATGTTTTGTTGCTCACAGGCCTAAGCAATGTTTATTTTATGTAGGCATTTATTTGATGTCTGCGCATAATCATGTTTTTGTTCCTAAAGGACTGGAAAAGAAATAAATACTTAAAGTTTGCCGAAAATAAGCATGGTATGTTCAAGTTTGGGCTTGGTTTCTGAGCCATGGTGTTCCATAGTCAAAATTTAATGTAACATGGTAGTTTGCAGTGAGATTTTACAGTGTTTGAGCTTTTTGATTCATAGACTTAGACCAGCTTTCCTTTTCTTGGTCCTTGAACTCCCATTGTTGTGGTTTCTTTGTTTGGTTGTTTTTTTAAAATATTTTTAAATTTTATTTTATTTATTTTTATTTTATTATTATTATTCTTATTATTATTCTTATTATTATTATTAGCAGGTTGAACACTACTTTCTTGTATTTCTATATACTATACTATACTATACTATACATCCCATACTATAATGGGATGGAGGGGATGGTAAGTGGGAGACTATAGCTAACCCCTTAAGCTTGTGGACTCTTTTGGAAACTTAGTAAACTGTGGAGCTTGAAGCTAAGGCACAAAGGTATCAGGTGAGATTTCAGTGAGCTTTCTCATTTTTGTGATTAAAATGACCTCAGCTTTTTTCATATTATTGCAGATTATTGAAGTCACAAAGTACTTACATAAACTCTACCCACTGCAAAGTTGCTGCTCCAACATCTGAGGACTGTCAGACTTGGAGTTTTGTCTCCATACTTTTCTCTAGCTACTCCATGTGAAAGGCAGGTGTTTATTACAAGAAGCATCAGATTGCAGTAAGGTTGAGAAGAGTGGGAAGATCGTCACCCCTTATACTTCACCTCACCATTCATTGCTTTGGTGGTAAAACTGAAACAATGGTAAAATACTGAATCTTCCTCACAGACGCACATTTCAAAGGGTTTGGTTGGCTCTGGGGAAGCGAGTCCAGGAAAGGCTCTCCCTTCTCTTCCAGAACAGTCTTTAACTCTGCCTCTGGGATATTCAGAGGAGACTGGGGAAAAGAATCTGATAAATGAGTAATTCTGAGAGATGTTCTGAGAGTTTTGGTGTTGGTGCCTTAACTGGAGATGAGGGAGAGGGAACTGATCAGTGAGTTACTACTAGAAAAGTTTAATTTACTGTAGAGGCCTCTTATCCCTTGTGAAAATCCTGAGGATTTATGTTGTATTCAAATATTGGGGAATACTTGAACCATAAATGTGATTATTATTGACAGAAAATGAGGCAAACGTTCACTTTAATTGAAACCATATAAATTAGATTGGAGGAATTAATTAAAAAGTAATAGACATCTGTTTTGAAATTGGAGGGTTCTCTCTAGGTATTGGAAAGGCCATGATAAGGCAACTTGAAAGATAACTCCAGTGCAAGAAAAGCTAATTGAAACATTTCTTTTATTAAAACAATAGATGCTACGTGCCTCGTGAATGAAGTGTCCAGAATAATATCAGTGGTAATTAAATTCTATTTCTGTCAGTTAACAATCCCATTTTCAAGATCTCTGATTTATTACAAACACGCCTTGAGAAGTTCATTTTGTTAGTTTGCTTTGTAGGACTCGCTGCTGTTGCACAGTTTGAGTTCACTGGTCAGTTTCTTCTAATCAGAATGAATGCGTCTCCCTCTTTAGGAGCACAGATTTTGATATATCATCACTGAATTTAGCTTGCATTGGGAAATTTAGTAATCTCTTTAGTTTCATAAAGGATACTGGTACTGAAAGAATTCTAATGATAAAGATACAGAAGTTTAGGGGAACAGCAGAGCTCCATTTTTGTAGGTTTCGTGCTGCTCTTAGTCAATTTTAAGCTTACACTTTCGAATATTTTCTAGAATTGTCTTGTCTGTTGTGAAATGCTCCTGTTGCATGCTTTCCAAGTAGTCTTTGAGAATAAATTCTGTAGATCACAGGTGCTTAGATGTTTCCCCCAGGTACTTTTTTAAAATTTTCTTGTGTTTAATTCTGTTATATTACCGCTATTGTATTACCCCCAGACCATGTTAAATGTTTGTTCTTCTTAAGTGCCAGATGGATCCTTCAAATGGCTGCAGCGTTTTACTTTTCCTGGCCTTCAAGTGTCAGAGTTTCTTGTCTCATTTCTTCGAGTTGGTAAAATTGTTGTCATTGCCATCTTTTCAGTGGCAGCATGTAAGAATCCTTGGCAAGCTGCCCACTCAGTGTCTTACTAGTAGTCTGTTTTGATACATGTCCTTCCTAATGAATACCCACTCTACATGTAATGAAAAATAAAATATTTCTTGCAGTCATGATGGAGTGGTCGCTTTGTCTAGTTATTTAAATTTCATAATTTCCGTTTGTATTAGACTATTACCAGTATCATTTGATACAGATTCAAAAACCCATACAGTCTCAATTAGTTGGGTATTAAATGGTCTTCATTTTCTAGTTTTACCAGATGCAGGTGCTGTATAGATAGCTCTTCACTGGTTTTAGGCTTTACAGTGTAGTAGCACCTTCATGTACTGCTTTCTCACTGTATGGCTCTGTAATGAATTAAAGTATGAATGCTTAGGACCCGAGGGATTCTGTTAGAGGAAATTTTAAGTGGATTATTAATATAAAGTTTACTCCTCATAGCTTCAGCACTTTGGATCCTGTGATGAGAATATTTATTGTTTTTTATGTTGGTGAGTTTTACAGAAAAACAAAATTTTACTTGAAATAATGTAAACTTGTTACTTTAAGTAACAATGGGAAATGTGACATAAGGGTCCAGAAGTTTTTCAGTGACCTTGTTACTGGTGTGTACTGAAATAGATACAGTAAGCAAATTGTTATTATCAGGCAGAGCAAGGAGTGTTTGTTCTTCCGGGGAGGCTGCTCTCAGGGGATACTTTCTAGATGATAATGAAATTCCTTTTTCATCAATTTAGGATTTCACAACTACTTTGGAAGTAGTGGGATCATGTGCTGTAAAAATGGGAAAGCCTCGTTAATACTGTAGATTATTTTATACAAAACTGCATTTTCCTTCCTTAAAAAGGTGTGCATATATATTAACGACCCCGATCTTAAATTGAAGGTCATCTGTAACAATGTTACAATTGTTGTCTTAGTAGTCTTTGTTTATTAGTTATTCATGAATTTTCTTGCTAAATAATAGGCAGAATCTTGTAGTCAAACCTTGAGCTTCCTGTGTAGCTTTGGGTTTGAATCATTTTATTGAGCCAAGAGAAAGAGGGACTATTATGGAATGTCATCTTTAAGCAAAGAGTGTCTTTTTTGAGAGAAAAACTGCTCAAAACACAATGTCAACAGACTTCCTGGGGAGAGGCCCCCACTCCCAAGAAAAACCAAACCAAACAAAACCGGCCACAACATAACACCAAACTAATCCCCCAAAATATTGATACATCCCAGTAATTTTACAAATAAGGTGCTCCTATGTAACGTGATCCTAATTCTGGAGTGATAGATACATGTAGTTGCAGGTACACTGTCTCACTGTCTGTTTACTACCCTTGCAGATGCATCTTTTTATTTTGCCTTTTTTGTAGTACTTTCCTGCTTATTTGGTCAGTATATGCAACATGAAAAGCTAGGTATTATTTGAAACTCTTATTAATAATGTCTTGCCATTTTAAAAAGTATAGCAATCGTAAAGGATAACTAAGCATAAAGAACTCACTTCAGCTTTTCTTCATGAAGAACAAAAACTAAAAAAAAAAAAAAGGGGAGGGGGAAGAAGAAATTGTTTGTTGTATTTTTGAATAAACCCCCTAAGAGCTGAATGGCTTTCCTGTACCACATGTGCTTGTAATTCTAAATAAAGTTCAATCTTCTGGAAAATCATTTTTCTAATATTTTTGGTGCTTGTTAATTCTCTCTGTGCTTTGCGCTTAACTCTGAAAGCAATGAGATCTGCTGATAGCTCATATAAGAATATACTGCAATTGTTATTTTGTGCTCTCCAGTCTAATATATTTTATTTATATATTTATAAATATAATTTAGCAAAATTACTACATACCTCTGATTCATTTTTATGACTTTGTTTGGCGTCTTCTAATGGAAGTGCTTGGGCATGTTTTGCAGTGCATTCCTCTGATAGCAGGATATCTGTGATCATTCTGCAATTGGGCTAATGCATCTTTCTATCTGTGTGTTATTTAAAAAGAAAAAACCTAAAACTTCTCTTCCCAAGATGAGTTTTATTGCCAGTCCATTATTGGAGCTCTAGATTGCATTCAAGTACCTACTGCAAGTGAAGGTTTTATCCATTTTACCTTAATTTATTATGCAAAAAGTAGTTATGTCTGAACGACACTTGAAATACCTTCAGTAAGCTATGAACCAGAGGAGTCAGTGAAGAGTTCTCAATAAATAAATAAAATCTTCAGTACTTTAAGTACTATTCTGTGGTCACATGTGAGCAGTTTTTTGAGACACATGATGGAAAAAAAAAAATAAAGTGATGCAATAACTTAAAGATTTCACAGTAGCAGTTTCAGTGTTGTAACATTTGTGTTACTTCCCATAGAGTACCCTCAAAATTCAGTTTGTCTTAAGTTTGGAACTGTTTTCTGAGTAGACCAGAATAAGGTAAAGTCTGTTGTGTACGTTGGGATACTAATGGACTAGTAGGCATTTGATGTTATACTAACACATTAATTTTTGCTCTGTAAAAGAACAAGGTGCTCCAGTAATAAAAAATGTGCAGATTGCACATCCAATGCAGAGTAAGAAGCAAGCACTCTCCAAATAACCTTTTTGCTAGTTCACACTGCTAAGTTATGGGAACTGTAGGACCGAAGAATAAAGAAGTGGTGTTGTATTGCCTATCAGTCAAAATAATGACTTTAAAGACTCTAATTTTCTCCTCTCTGTTTACTCCAACATTTCTTCCAACATCCATAATTTATTTGAATGAACCCATTTCTTATTAATGAAAACATCTGTTATAGGCTAGAGAATAGGAAATGTTTGTAACTTAGACCCTTAAAATAATCAAAAAGGAGAGCTTAAGATACTGGGATTTCAGAGAGACTGTTATGGCTTATACCATAGCATGAGGGCAAATGAGGAAATTCTCTGTGACTCAGTATTAACTTCATGTAATGCTTTGTCATGCCTGTCTTTTTCAGAAGAAAATGCTTTATGACGTGCTGATATTGTTTATATTTGCCTTCACCTCAAGATTCTACTGGTTGCAATCATGGAAATTACCAGAAGCTGAAGAGTCATTTCTTGCTTGGTCACAAGAGTCCTTAGAGTTAAGCAAAAGTTGAGGACTCAATATTTTCTTAGGTATTTTGTTGGACATTGATGGCTCAAGTAAGCTAAATACTGTAATTGGGCATGCCTGATTTTTTGTGTCACAGAATCAGGTATTTTAGGTGATGGAAGTGGTTGGATGTTCTAGATATTTGTTTGATCTTGAGGTAATGGGTGAAATAAACGTGCTGGGGCTCTTTCTCACCTAACCTGGTAACAGTAATTGGACAAATGAACTGGAAAGTTTTAGTGCTGTGCAGAAGATGTGATCCTGTGTGGCGGTTCTGGTTTTATGGGTTAGAATCAGAAGCTGTAAAGGCAATGGCCTTCATTATCAATGTTATTTTATTAATACAAATGGGCAAAAGATTATCCAGCAAAAGAACTTCTCACCTAAGCTATGGAAACAAATGCTATTTCTTGCCTTTCTTTTAGTCTAAGCTGTTTCAAGTCACTGTATATATAGAATATGAAATATTTGTATCACGTCTGTATATGCACATAGTCATTATTTTGTTTACAAAGAAATCCTAAGCAACAAAACAAAAATTACACTATTGACATCCAGTGCATAAGATTTCTGCTCCTGCTCAGCTTGTTAAGACATTGGGTGCAACCTTTAAACTCAACAAAGAAGAAGGATTATGGAGCTAGAAGACTGACAGTGTTGCTACTTACTATCAGCAGCTTCTCTGACATCCAGTGATAGTTTATTGAATGCATTTCATGCATTTCATTGATAGATCTTCCCTTCTATTAATCCCCCAATGAAGGAAATGGCTAATTTTCATGTCTTATTTTGAGGCTGACCCCACCATAAAACTAACAGTAGGATATCTTGCACTTTAACAAAAAAATCCATCACAATGAGCAAAAAAAACCCAAAACAAACAAAAGAAAAAAACACCCAAAGCCGAAGGCACTTTGGAAAAGGAGACAGTGTTGAGAAGAAAGAGAAAACATCTTTTCTGACAAATGGAGAAAGTTTGCTTCCACTGAACCTGTGTAGCAATTGAAGTTTCTGTCAAAAGTTGCAAAGATGTGTTTAATTTACTGGGAAAGGGTGATGTGGATTTGATGGATTTTTGTTCCGTCTTGTGCATTTTTGCATAGAATTTGCTAGCATATTGGAAGTTTCAGTAAAAACGAAGGAAAAAATAATTTAAATTAAAGTGTTTTGCGTGTCTCTCCAATTAAATAGGACCGTTTGGAAATGTTGATTAATGTCTTGCCAACTCTTGTTCTGGTTTTTCCATGTTGAGATTATTAGGAGAGGTCATTGTTCTGTCAACAGAATTACGTTCTGATTTTAATCAGAATTAAGCTTACCTTTCAAAACTTGCCAGGGTTTTGCCTGTATCATGTGTGTATTTTTGTTTTGTGTTATTTGTTAAGCAGTTAAGGCTTAACTGGATTTATTCAGGCACAACTCTCCTGTAAATGTTGCCAACTTTTATTGTGCTTGCGGGGAGAGCAAGGTGATCTGCAAGTTATTTGTGCTAAGGAGAGTCCTGCTTGACAGAAGCCAAATGCCCTCCAGAATACACGGAACAAATATAATGCAGCTCATATAACCTCTATTACCGAACAGGTGTTGTGTTGCTGTTGACACCCCATTACTAAAGCAGCTGTTAATGATTTGCTGCAGTTTGAGTGGTGCAGCTTCAGTCACAGTTCGTGTGTTTTGGGGCACTTGGGATCATCAGTCTCAACACTTTCCTCAAGTACACTTGTCTGTGGTGGAAACGTGGTTAAAAAGGGGGACTGGAGATGTTCTCGGGTTCCACACAACTGAGCAGGCTAAGGCTTTTTTGAAAGTTAATTGATTTGCAGTCTGAGTAAATGTTGGTTCTGAACATGAGGTCCTGGGTTCGTGGAGGCAAAGAGCATTTCGCTGCCGTGGTGGATTTGCTGCTGTATGACAGCTCTGAACTCTTACAAATGCTGCAGCTGCCTGACTGTGGCTGGTGCAGAATGCCAAGTGCTCGAAGCTTTCCTGATTGCACAAACACATAAATAATATCCAGGAGCCAAATTTGGGTGAAATTTTTTTGATAACTAGGGTACCCCATTAGGATATCTTTCTGGGTCCAGTAACTTGTCCCTGACAAAAAGCATCCCACTCGTTTTCAGAACTGGATTGTGAAGGTGGATGGTTTCCTGCCTGCCACTTGCTTCCTCCTCTTTCTCCTCCTTCTCCACCTCCCTGACTTTGAGCTTATTCCTCTCCAGTCTGGACTTCTGGCTGACTTTTCCACAGCAGAAATTACAGCTTAATTTTTCTGGCAAATCACTTAAGTCCTAAATCAGCATTTAGGGACTGTTTTACTGTAGTGCTTCCCAATCCCAGTGAGTCATGTTGGCAACCTGTGTTTTTAACACATCATCATCATCTGCAAATATTTATAGAGTGCTCTGTTTTTCTCTCTGCCATGATATAATAATGAGCAATCAAATACTGATTGATTGATTGATTGATTGATTGATTGATTTGGGTATTGAATAAATTCTACCTTTGTATGTCACTTACAAAAAAAGCATTTTGGAATACCAAGAGGTGATGCACTTCAGCTGTTTCTTTGCAAGGAAGAGGTGCCTTTCCACTGGAATAAAACTGGATATTAAGCAAACCAAAATCCATTTAGCTGAGAGGGGTGCTCTCCAGAGGCAGAGTGTGCCAGACTGAAATCTGTTAGTGTAGGTGGTAGGAACTGAGACTTATGCTATGATCAATCAGGTATTAAGACTATGGGTTTGGGAAAAAACTTTCAATGGGGGATTTGCACTTGAAAAAGAACCTGAATCTGCTGTGGAGGCACGGGAAACCTCAGTGTGGTGTCTGCCAAAGACATCAAATTTGAAGTGTGGGGGCAGTTTGGAGACAACTATGACTTGGCACTTACTGACCAACAAATCATTTGTACATTCCTTTAATGTACTTTAGCAGTTTACTTTCTATAACTGATTCTCAGCTCACAGATCAATGAGCAACTTTTAATACCAATGTTGGAGTGAGTGACACACACCTCACACACACACATTCCCCCCCAAATCCCCATCAAACCAATGATACAAAGACAATGCCTCACCAGCTCCTACATGCTAACCTGCAACTGTAGCTGTCTACACTGGCTTTGCCAGAACTGTTACTGGTGGGATTTTATGTAATGACAGTGAGAAGTGTAACGTTTCCTTAGTGCTGCGTTACATGCCTTGGTTCTTCCCTCATTGGATGTTTGCTCCTTTATGCTTCTTGCACATTCTTTATGTGAATCGAATCCTTTTAGAAATGATACTGTGTGCTGTGGTAACTTTGAATGCTCTTGAAAGGCTGGGGAAACAAGACCTTTGAGTAGTTCTGAAAATGTTTGTTTTTCAGCAAGTAACTTCTCAGCTAGTTTATATCTGAAGTAAAAACTTGAAGGCTGCCCTTTGTGTTGTATGAGATTATCAGAAATTATCAGAATGATGATGCCTCTGGCAGTGTTTTGGGGTTATTTTTGTTATGTAGGCTGGGGGGTTCTTTTGCATAAAATTTGATGATTAGATTGAGCAAGTGGGATGACATATAAAATCTTGGTTTTGATAGATTTCCAGAAGAAACAGCCAGACGATGACTCTACTCCCAGCACAAGCAACAGCCAGTCAGATTTGTTCTCTGGGGAAATGAACAGTGACAACAGCAATACCTCTCTAACCACGCAGGCCGCTAACTCCAACCAGCAACTTTTGACAGAACTGAATGTAACTTCACCGAGCAAAGAGGAATGTAAGTGAAAGACTCCTGAGTGAAAGCGAAGGAGGCATAAACATGCTTTGTTCTCAGGTTTGGGTTTCACTGACTCCCTTTGGAAGTGAACGTTCAGCCTGACTTTTGGGGCGAAGGAAAAGGTTAGAAGCTATTCACAAAATAGACACTGATGGCTTTAACCAAAGAACAAATTAATCATGGAGGTTTTTAACTAATTTTCCGGCCATTTGAACTGCAGTATACAATATAATTTTGAGAAAGTCCTCACATTGCTGGTAAATTCGTATCTATATTGTAGTGTAAACACCAGTATCTTATGAAATTTGACTTTAAAACGTGTTGGTTTTTAATTACTGCAGTTGCACGTAACACTGGCTGTAATGCATGTTTGTCTGAGCTGCTGTTTGCCTAAAACTTGTTTCATGTGGTAATTAATCTATTCTTTCATGACCCATCTTTCTTTTATATTGAACTGTCAGGCAAAAATTCTCCCCAAAGGTAAGTTAGGATAGTAAAAATTAGCAAACTCAGTGAGATAAAATTGTCTTATAAATTATTCGAAACCTTTATATAAGTATATTGAGTTTTAAAATCTGCATTCTACAACCAAAGCTCCAGTGTGTAGTTTGTAGTTTTATTTTCCTTCAATTGTAGCTTTATTTTAGAAAGTGCTCTATGGAGAGAAACCCTCTTGAGCTGAGTATACTTTAGGTTGTGGCCAGTAAATAGATATTCACATTGCAAGAAAATGCTGGTTTTTCAGTAGGAAATTTGCAAAAGCAACTCTAGTTCTTCAACATTGAGGCAACTGCTGGAAATAACAATGCTGACAAAGCACTAGGACTAAAAAATCTTCAATATACTTGCTTTCAGTTGTGTTAACTGTTTGCATGGGATGATTTTGATGAGTTGCCGAGGTATTTATTCTCTTTACAGGTATGAAGAGCTTTTACTCATGCAGATTGGCTGTGGACAAAGCATAAAATATGATTTGGGGATTGCAGTACTTTGTTAGACTAACCAAAGTAAAATATTTAAACTAAGATATTGTTTGCTATTTGTGTTTGAGAATATGGTCAGAAATACAACAGTGGTCAATTGTGAATGATCTGACAGTACTTCTTGTAATAAGACTAAACTTGCCATATAACTCTTGTTTCTCCTTCACATGCACAGTTGCTGCTGACCACCCTTCACCTCTTCTTTCTGTCCAGTGCTTCTGCAGGGGAAACCTGTGGCCTGCCATAAAAACAAGGCCTTAAAACAACCTTCCTGGAGAATTCAGGAAAACACATTATGCTTCAGCAACACATTTGGGCCTTCACAGGCTTACTGGCTGGCCAGGATCTACTACGTAGTTTTAGAGGGTGCTCCTCTAATGCTTACTGGCTCGGGTTTTCTGAAAATCTGTTCAGGTAGAAATTAAATTGTGTTACAGCAAAGTGTTTCTGTTGTGCCTGGGAAGGACTTGGTAAGTGAGAAGGTGATTACAGGGATGAGAAAGAAATTAAATAGTGTCCTTCGTCCTGAATTGCTGCAAGCTTGTGAACATAACACTGAACTTGATAGATATTAGGCAGCACAGCCTGCAGAGCATTTGAAAATATTACCTATAAAAAACCCCCTCTTTATGACTTCCTGCTGGGGTGTTTTTAAGTGAAATACAGTAGAGAGATTTATTTACAGCTTGAGCTCTCTCTGTCTTCTCTCACATCTTCACTATCTCTTTAAGGATGCTTAATATCATTTATCAGAAATAATTATACACAGATGGAGCTTTTCTGATGGATAATGGTCTCCATGTACAAGGTTCTTTCCTGTAATGAAGAATGCCCAAATTTTAAATGTCTTCTTGATTTTAATTTGAAGGCATTTTTTTCTGTACATTATTTATTTTGCAGCATGTTCTGTAAAGCATGCACTGCTCCTCTTCCCACTGTGTTCTTCAAAGACGGATATTTTGCACTGCTGTGTGAAGATGTACTGCTATGTTTTGTTCTGAATAGAATTGCGGTAATTCACCAGAAACCAATGTATGGAATCATTGTGGTAATCCCTATCAAAGTGTGGAAAAATTGGACTACTCGGAAAGGATTCTCATGGTGCATTCCACACCTTTCTGTTTCTTTTCAAGATTTTGAAGAGAGACATTTGCCACAGCACTTGAGTCCATAGGGTAAACAGTGGGCAAAATTGTAGCAAATCATTTAGGCAAATTAATTCATGTTATGACATTAAAAAATTTTATGACAACTGAAGAGAACCACAGAAATCTGTGGGTAGGATACATATTCTGTGCAAGAGAAAGTGAAGGTTTTTTTGTTCTTGCTTTTAAGTAGCTATTTCCTTTTTCAGCACAGAATGAATGATACAGGAGAAAGTTCCTTGGACTGTATTTTGCGAGAGTTCAGTTTGACAATCGCAAGTATTTCTGTGGTTTTTTGTTACTGTTTTGATTTTATGTACGAGTTGCATTGGCATTCCTGAGTGTCTTACATACATACGTAGGTTGTAGTGGCTTTCCTGCTCCCAGCCACCCTCAGTTCTGAAGAGTTACCTACCGCAGTGTTTGCTTTGCCAATTAATATCTCTCCCCCTAGTAGGTGGAAAATAGTTCTCAATCTTATATTTACAATCAGTGAAAATGTATTGAAGATTTATGCCCAGAAACAGCGATGCAACTTCAGTATTTTTTTCCCCCTCCTTCTCATGTGGAGGTTTTTTTATGAAATATTACTTATCACTGGTTTTTAAAAAATGCTGTTGCAATCGGAGGAGGAATAGTCTATGAAGTTCTTTTTTTTTTTTTTTTTTTTTTTTTTTTTTTTTTTTTTTTTTTTTTTTTTTTTTTTTTTTTTTTTTTTTAACCCCTACATATAATTCTTGAGTTGACTGTTTCTAACCAGAACGTTCAGGTCTCATCAGTTGCAGTCAGTTTTCTGAAGTAAACTTGCAGACAAAGAGTATATCAAGATTGGTGTATCTCTACTAAGTCTAGATTTGCACAGTTTTTAATTATCTTTATCTTAATAGGTGGTTAAATAAATCTAACTTTTGTTCTTCTGCTGCTTTATGTGCAGATAAGTTTCATCTATTCCTATTTTTCCCTTCCATCTCCTCCTTTCATTTAGGAGGTCCTAAGGGTAGTTATTTCAGCATCAGTCACCATATCAGCCAGTTGTCTGTCACAGATTTCCTTTTCTGATTGGGTGGGCAAGGGTTTTGACTATTTTTAGCAGACAGGAAAAAGTGGATTTGACAATAGCCCTTGTTTCTCCTGTCCCTACCTTCAGCCACCACCACTCTTAAGCTTATTAACCAGAGTTCTATGTATTTTGGTAAAGAAAAGGTCACACTGCACATGGAATAATTTTGCTTAGTTTCAGGCCTTCATTGCTTTCTTTGGGACTGTCATGTTATTTTTCTGTCACTATATGAGTAGAGCTAAAGCTAGTACTGTGCAGGTTTGAAACTAACTCTGTTGTTATGTGACAGGAGAAATGTCAGTGTGAAGAACAGTGACTCTGGCAGCTTGAACAGATTTGGTATTTCAGTAGTTTTTAGCTTCGGTTGACAGGATTTTATTTTAATTATGTGCTTAACTTTTCTTGGCCTCCTTGAATAGCAAGAACCACAACTGAAAAAGGGCAGAAAGAATATCTGATGTTTCTAGAACATTTAAATGCTCTGCATTTCTACGTTGAAGAAATTGTGGGAAGATAAACAAAGCTTTGAGACATTGCTGTGAATGTCAGAAAATACACTAGAGATTTCAGCCCAGAAAGAAGGTGATGATCACTGCCCACACCTTAACCTCTGTGTGTGCTGAATTTTAGATGCCCAAATACAAAATTATTTCACGACTGAAACTTTGGCTAGTTTTTGTATACCCTCCAGAATTCAAACCATTGCACATCAACCTAAGTGTTTAAAACATTTTTAGTTTATCACAAACATTTAATTTTGCAAGATAAGTTTGAAGAATGCTTTTGGGTTGTTTATTTTATTAAGTATTTGCTGGAAGTACTGATACACCCCCAATTTTGAAGTTATTTTACTGAAGTTACTTTATGTACATTAAGCATCTGAGACAAAGATGCACTAGGCTTCTATAAAGAAAGGTGAGAGATTGTTTTTTCTTCTGCACCTGCTGTTTATACTCTGAATTGCATTGCTTGTTGAAGCATGACTGTAAAAAGCCACATAGGCTATAGTACTAGAAATAATGATATTTTTTCTGTCTTTGGAATAAAGTAAAAAGAAATGCCAGTTTTTTCAACCTAACTTTATGAAAAATGGATAAACAAGTGTGTTCTTTATTTCTTTCTTGTTCAATGGCCTTCTGTCTGACACAATGCAAAGGGTTTCTAGCAATTCATAACAACTTCACAGTTTTTGCATTTTGCCTGAGTTTGTGAGTAGAGTCATAGATAACAGCTTTCCTATGTATGCTCTGAAAATACTTCCTATTTTGAATAATTACTGTGATGTCCTTAGCTGCGATTTGGACCTTTTAAGTAAGGACAGAGATTTTTAAAATTACAGTTGGTTTTGAGTGCTGTTCATTGCATACTTTTCTAAATGCCCTGACTTTGAAAATTCAGTTGTTTATTGCAGTAGAGTCAGCTTTGTGCATCCTGTCTTTGTTATTTTGGTATGTTTTGGTCTTTTGTTGGATTTGTTTGGGGATTTTTCCTAATTCTGTCTATGGGGAACTTTGTTTTCTGGCTCATCTCTGAAAGTTACATGCATACCTAATTCTGTAAAGTATGAAATGTATAAGCAGACCAACCTAGGTGCCTGTTTTTGTCTTGCTTGTCACAATTGGTTGTAGAAAACAATTTGTTTTATTGCTAACCTGATTTATTCTCATAACAATTTGTACATGGTAAAATGATGCTGAGCTACAAAACTAGCCTACTAGATACATGTGATTCAGTTTTAAATTAAACTTGTACCCAGACCTAGCCGAGAAAGCTGTGGCTGGGTGATGGTGATGATGAATAAGTCTAGTTTTATTTATCACTTTACAAGATAAGATGTGTTCTTTCTCAGTGTAGTCAGTTTTGTGTCTTGTATCAGAGCAAGAGGGGACACATCTCTAATACAGAATATGCACCTGACTTTTCTTTGCTATTACAGACATCTTTGGGTTTCTGTGCCACAGAATAAGAACCAGCTATTTTCTCCGGCGTTTTCGTTTATTAAGTTACAGATTCGTAAAAACTGTCTTACATTTTCTGAGATTTTTTTTTTAGCCTTGTTTTCATTAGAAGCTATTAACAAATAGTGTTTTGGTAGTTTTTTAATGTAAAAATTTTAAAAATCAGTTTTTTTATTGGATTATCATTGAACCTGCTTTTAAAAATATTTATCACAAAATATATATCTGTTAGTATCAATGCAAGCACTTTTTCTCTAGGAATCTGCAGGAATGCTTTCAAATATAAAATCATACTGAGTTGTGGGCTATTTATCTTTTGAGAGATGCCACTAGTATTAGGTGCCAGTACAGAACATGCAGGCAGTTAGAAAGTTGAATAAAATAGTGATTAGGAGTGTCATCTTCATCAGCTTTTCATGGATGTATATCTTTCTGTAAGTTTCAGTCTACTCCCTACAGTCTGAATTTCGTTTAAAGAACATTTCTGGATTTTCTAACATCCTAAGCAAAGATCTGGCACATAGATTTATGAAATGAACAGTTCTTTCCACGTCTGTGGCATGGTAATTTTGAAACATAATGAAGACTAGTGGAATAGTACCACTGTTAATTGTTCCTTCTGATTTATAGTCACTTCACACTGCAGAGTAGACAGTGTGTGCTAGGGTCTCATTTATTAAAGTGAAAGGACCCCATGGAACATGAAGCAGAAACACAGCCACATAAGAAAAATGTGGGTTAGAGCTGCACAGCTATTGAGGTTACATAAAAATTATTTATAAAAATGTAATTTAACTGCTGGTTTCAAAAGCACATTTTTACACTTCAACTTACACCTATAAAGTAGGAGACTCTCATGTCTGTTTTACAGGAGAGGAGACTGAGAAAAAGCAGGTAACGGAGTTGAGACAATAGCAGGGAAGAAGGTGGAATCTGAATCCTGTCTCCCTGTACTGCATTCTAGTTGTTACATTTACCATCCATTCAGCAACAAAGCAGTCCAGGTTTCTTTTTCTTCTCCAAAAGCTGCATGTAGATAAAAATCCCTGAAAGTACGTAAAGGCAGGTTTGTAAAACTAGATTTTAAAATGTATATATTTTTATGTGATATAATCCTCTTAGCTGTTTAGTAATGACATCACTGAAATTATCATGCAGCTTACCCATTCTGCAGCAAATAAGCAGTTCTTAAGTGTTATAAAGTTATTTTGCCTGTTTTCCTAAAGGTAGCATGTTCTGTCTGTGCAGACTGAATTTAGAGATTTATGTTCCTTCTTGTTTATGTATTGGTGTCTGTAATCAATGACTGTCTTCAAACTCAATTGTGTAGATTAATTAGATTATGTCTCTACCAATTCATGAAATGCACAACTAGATTACTGGTTTGGACAGGTTTCCCAAGATGGATTCTTTCCTGTATTGCCACGACCTTTTTCCTTTCCTGGCTAAAACACTGCTGTCCAAGGAAATTCAGCTCTTACTTATTACCCTCCTCCATCCCATTGTATGCAAGGAGTCGGTGTACTTTGCCTGGGAAGGAACCATCACAGTACCAAAAGCTCTAAGTGTAGTTCATGTATCCTTACGTTACTGGGATCAAGTGTTACTGAGCTTCAGGCTCCTTCACTTATTTTTTCATGTTTGTTCATTATCTGGCTTGCAGTTTTTGTGGTATCTGAAATTTCTTCAAGGTATTACTGTAATTTAGACTTTTTACTCTTGTACAAACTTGGTTTCACTACATTCTGCATTTCTTTCTCTGCTTAGTAAATGCTTCCAAGTGCTTTCAAATCCACCTGAAGTGGGTACTCTGGGCTTTTCCTCAAACAGCAAGAAAAGGGGGGTTACCCTGGTATTTAACTTTTTTCCTGCATGGGTGGTTCTGACTGAGTGGAGTCACTTCACTTTACAAAGACCTTAGGAAGGGGAGACAAGAAGTTACCCTTGCTCAGGGTACGTCCTCAGGACAGATGCTTCTTGGCAATTGTTAGTGTTGTTCAGGAAGGGAGGTGCACAGTGCAGAAGGGTAGTCTAAAAATTTAAACATATAGAAGTAGTAATAGTCTATAATAGTAAATAATAGCAATACCAATGTCTCTACAGAAATACAAGTAATATATAAAGTTTTACTACTTTGGACAGCTAGCAGAGAAATTGGATTTGAACCTGTTTTTCCAAATTGATATATTTTGAGTACAGTTTAATAGGAAGTTACAGAAAGCTGTGAATATCAGAAGCCCAAAACATAGCAGCTACATTAACAAGACCTTTTTTATTAATATATGATAAGGTTCAAGTTAAAGGATCCTGGTTTATCCTTTATTAATTCTATGTTTGAATTTGCAAACCTGAGTATTACCACAATCCTCACAATTCTTCCAACTTCTTCAGTAGCTTTTAGTATTTTTGTATTTTTGATTCAGGTCTTGGGATTACATTATCACTGGGCAGTGGCTGCTCTTGTTTGAAAGAGGAGTTGCAAATGTCAAAAACCATACACTGGAAAACGTAGGAGCAGAAGCTGTTGTTTAACCTGTTAATTGGATATACAGTAGAAAGATACCTCTGCTCTTCCATTTTAATCTCTTGCTTGTGCTCTGAAGTCTCACAGCCCTGTGGGTTATGTTTGAAGCTAGACATGTATGGCCTTTCACTGTGCACTGAAGAGTTTAATGTCACAAAATTAAAAACCCCGGAAAAACTGACCTTTTTGGCAATGAAGATGCAAATATGTCCTGAATCACACAAAGTTATAAGCCTACCTTTGTGAATAGGCAAGAAGGACTGGTGTTCTATTGTTATCTGACTTCCCTTTCTCACATGCAGAACTTTTGTCAGAGGTTTGAGAAATATACTTCCCTGTTTCAGTTAGTACAAAGATGCCTGAATTAGCAGTTATGTATACCAAAAGATTCAACTTAGTGGCTTCCACATAGAATTGCACAGTCAAGCCCACAGTACTGAATTATGCATTACATTTTTAATGGTGGAACAAAGAGTTGCAGAAGGAAATGCTGCAAAGTACGTGCTGCCTTCACTGGTTATTAGGCACTAGTGTATGTGCATGCAAATCCCAAGATATTTTTTGTTGAAACGATGGTGCTGTGCTATACAAATCAAAGCTGTATGAAAGCAATACCTAATGAGGGAAGAATAAATAATAGAAAAACTCTGACGCAGGGAAGTGCAGAATACATACCAACTTATTGTACTTTAGAGAGTGAGAAATAAAGTTCTTACATTTAGCTGGATGCTGAAAGTATCAGCTAGTGTAAATATTTGCTGTACAATAATTGCAGGGATTAGTCTTATTTGTTAATCCACAGTGATGATGCTTCTCACTGTCTATTCAGTGAAAATTGGGAGAACGTAACTAAAATTATTTGCAGAGGAGCTGCTGCATCTTAAGAGGCAGCTGTGATCTAAAGTCAGTTCATTGAAATTCCGTACTCTATTGTATATCTTGTTTACACAGATTCCATAATAAAACCAAATACTTGATCTTTGGAAGTTGAGACTGACTTAACAGACCTGCTCTGTAATCTTTTGAATATTCAAAAGGTTTCAGTAGAAAACTTGGTTAGGCTTCTGTTCCAGTACTGATTTTCTTTCCAAATGTATCAAACCCTAGACCATTCATTTCTGAGCCTTCTACAATAGTATTACTAACATAGATCAAGGTAATATTTTCATTTTTTTTTAATATTCTGGCCTAGAAAAAGTTATGTTATAAAAAATTATTTTGGCGTACTTGACCATTTCTGGTTGTTGTGAAGCAGTTGTTGCTTGCCAGTGCTGTCAGGCCTGAAGCGGGCACTACCTTGGTGATACCAGGATGCTTCAGCCATCCATTGTTCAGTAGGAAAGCCATCCACCCCAGGACTCCCAGTCCTCCTCACTGCAAAAACAAGCTTTGCTCTTCTCATATACAGACTAGACCCTTCCGAGAGGTCCCCACCACTCCCCTTCACTTACCTGTGGAGTTCAGCCGTTTCTCACGAGCTCCCTCCTTACCAGCCTCCAAAATCTAACCGTGCTTTGCAATACTGTCTGTAGCATCTGCCAACTGCTTATGCTGTTGCATGTCACGAACAGCAGTTTCTTATGTCACGTTCAGCAGTTTCTCCATGTCCTGATACTTCGCTTAACCTCAGGCCAGGCCCTTGTGAGCGGCCTTAGTGTTTGCCTGCAGGCCACGCACTGGCTCGCTGGCCTTTGCAACCTCCTCTTAAAAGATTACCTGTTGCACAGTTGTGAAATGGTGCGTGTTGCCAGAGGGACTTTTTGGGAGAACAAAATACTCCAAAAATACGTTGGTTCTTCTCTGAAAAACGGGAAGTGTAAAATGCTGTTCCTAGGCGCATTTCCTTGAAATAGAATATGCCAAAGTAATTTCCTCACATATTTTCCTCCCAATTGCAGAAATTTATTTTCTTCTTTTTTTAAGTACTGCTTTCTAGATATGACAAGACTGAAAAAAATATATAGAAAAAGTATTTTTCAGGGCATGAAGACTTATGTTAAAGTTATCCTGTCATACTAAGCTCTATTGTATTGCCTGCAAAGTACTACTATATCACCAGCAGTTCAGTGCAAACTTGATTATTGGTATTTCGATAGCCAAACTCTAGTAGGTCTAACTCAATTTCAGACTCTCTAGCATCATCTAATTTATAATATCCAGTTCTCAAAGCTATGATGTGTTATTACCACGGGTAATGCTACTGTCTATTTGTCTTGGCTTCCCTACATGGAGTTTATTTATATTTACTGCAAGTCACTGAGTACACTCAATTGGTTGCTATTTTAACAAGATCTCTGGAGAACCCCTCAACGATGATGCATGTTAAGGAAAAAGCCAGAAAGCAATTTACTACCAAGCAGATACCAAGATGAGTGGGCAAGAGTCCAGAAGTGAAAAACCTAAAACATGGAAAGGGTTTGTTAACATGTGCTTGTGCCACACTTAGAACACATAATGAGGACAAGATAAGAGTGGAAGGTGTTATCTCACTGGAGTCAGTTGCAAGGTTCTGTTGACATCAGAGAAGTGATCAGTTTGTCCCTCTCATTACTTGGTTAGTTAGATATATTTCTAGCATTGCAATTGCAGTGTATATTTTCCTAAAAATGCCTCATGAAATATTTATAAAGTATAACTTCGTCCCAACTTCTCATCTGTGTTTTTTTTTCAGCAGAAGGCATATTCCAATTTGTCTAGGAAAGAAATACTGAGTAGTTGAATACTTCCGTATGTGCTTTCCAAAGACAAATTCTCCTCAGTGTTTTATGTTGCTAAGTATAATCTTGATGTGGTTTTAAATGCTAAATGTAGGTGGTATTTTGAGACGTATGATTTTCTCTGTTTCCAGGTGGGCCATGCACAGGTACAGCTCATGCCTCGTTAACCACACCAACCAAAAGATCTTGCGACTCAGGTATGTGTTTTGTGGTGATCAAGGGCTTAGGTTTTGCATGACATTTAGCTGTGTGGTTGTAGTAACCATACCTGGCAAATGCCAAGTGAAAATAAGTATTGTTGCTTTGCTGACAGAAACATATATATCTAAGGATTACTACGGCAGATAGTTCATCTGAGAACTAATTGTAATGTTTTACTCTGGTTTTCATTGCAGGGTAATTTAAAAGCTTGCTATGGTGCTATAGATACAGTAAACTGAGAGTACTTGTAATTAACAAAAAGGCATGTAACTTCTCTGTTTGGAGTGTCAAATGGTAATGGTAGAAGCTTCTTAGAGTAAGGCGGATGAAGCTGAGACATATTGAAAAATATCCATTAAATGTTTGGCTAACTTTGCTCTGTAGTTCTCTTATTTTCAGTATGTGCTGATGTTTGGTCTCTGTTTCTATGTTATTCATTTAGTGTGTTTTGCGAGAAAGAAATGAGATGACCTTAATTTGCTGCCACAACTATCATCTTCACTCAACTAAACCTCATGATTTTATATTACCTCAATTTCCCATAATGTTTTTTACATTATTTGCTCCGTAATCTACACATTTTCTTTATAGCTCCTTACACTAATAAAAACCTGTTACCAGGAGTTACAATTTTCTTCTTCAGATCTTGAATTTTCAGCAAACTTTTATTTTTAAAATAAATTACCATGTTTTTGTGGGAATTGATAAGAAAACATTGGGTACATAATATTACCCAGAAATACTGTGACATCTTCAGGCATAAGCAACATACCATGAAGGCAAACGTTCGTCATGGTTTAACCACAAGTCCAAAACATAGCCCCATATTAGCTACTGTGAAGAAAATTAACTCTGTCTCAGCCAAACCCAGCACATACTTTCACCCTACATTCAGTTCAGTTTAGGGTCCCTTCCTAGGAAGCTATTTAAGTGATGGAAGCAATATTTGTCAACACATTGCATATAAGCCTGCTTTCTCTAAGTATTCTACATTTCTTCTGCTTGGAAGAGCTCTGAAGGAAGAATGTTGTGTTGGATTTCATCTGTATAATTTTGTTCCCCCTTCAAAGCATAGTTTTTGCCTAAAGTTTCTTCAATCAGCATTTGAGACAGAAAATTAGAGATTTGACCTACTTATGAGTTCCTATCAGGAGGATATTAAGGAAGACACAAACCTTTCATATTTTATTAGTGTGAATGTAATAGTTGAAGAAAGATCAAAACAATAAATCTGCTAAGATACAGGAAAAATTCTCTTACAGAACGAAGTTTTTACCTAATGCACTTGTCAACCTGCATGCTGTAGGAGCTGTTCTGATAAAAAATAGTGTTCTGACACCAAATAGTGGGTTTTTTCTTCCTGTTCTCCAGAATCATCACTGTGGTAAAAAGTATTTCTATTCCAGTGTGCCCACAGGACAAGGATTATAATGAAAGGAATGAATAAAGCCTTGCAATCATTAGTTTGGATGATGCCTCAAAGGTTTTTGAGAGCCAGCAGTCTGAAGATTTTGTAGGAAAAAAAATGGGACTGTGTGGCCTAGTGTATAGCCTCTTATGTATTTTGATTTGTTTCCTAATGGTTAGGTAATGTGATGATTGATGGCAGATACTGTGAGGCTTACTCTAGTCTGCAGGGCATCCAGATCCCATTTATATCAGGTGCCCATGTTGTGGAAGTGCAGTACCAAGTGGCATATTACTCTTGTTTTTCTGCTGTACAACTTTAATGATGATTTACTACACAAATCTGAACAGCCACATTTTAAAACATTTTCATGCAGCTTAAAGAAACATAGAAAAAAAAAATCGATGGAACTGTGTGAGTATGCTCAGTTAATTTTTAATTGTGCGGTAGAAAAGGTGGTAGAAACAGGCAGATAAAATGCAGTAATGATACAATCAATTCATACATTATATCCATAAAGTCAGTGAGATTTTAAGTACTTTATTTCTCAGTAGCAGTTCATGAGAAGCGTGCATCTGTAATTCTTTGTATAGTTATATGTGTAGATAGCTCAGATTTTATGAGAGTATCTGTCGTAGATTGTTGTGGTAGTGTTTCTATTGTACAAGATGAGTGTCTGTCTCTTTGCTCTATGTGTTTTCTGGTTTAAAATTTGGGTCTAGAAGATGGAAATAATTCTTTCACTGCTTGGGTAAAGCGGCTAAGGAGGCCTGTGGTCCTTTTTGAAGTTTCAAGTTTATTGATGTTCTTATATTCTTGCTTGTAGCAGTGCCAAGAATCTAAATGCTTTGAGGCTGAACCTGTGCAATCTAGAGGACAGCCTTTTAGGAGTTACAGGAAGGTCAGGTCATGGAAATAAAAGTACACAGATTTTCAGCCAGAGCCAAAAACCACGAAATCATTAAACTGATATGATCTTTTTTTTTTTTTTTTAATCAATCTCTGTGTTGAGTAAGGACAAAAGGACCTCATACACCACTAAATAGATTTGGTTTTTTTAATTGCTCTGAAGTGTTAAGCTCCCGAGCTAAAATAAACAAAACATTATTGAAGGGGGCTTTACAGTGTTAAACCAACTTTGAGGTATGTTTTCATTGGTGTTCCAGGGGACTATTAAGGTGTTACTTAGTGTTTGACTTCTGGAGGGCATTGTGTTAGAAATCCAACCTTCTTGGAGCCCTTTCAACGCCAGGAAAGTGATGATAGAACAGCCTTCAAGCAGCATAATAAATCACCCAGCCCTAGCAATAATAGTGCCCATTAGGGACGCTCTTCCCCCCCAACTCCTCTCAGTTTCCAGCTGTACTAATAGAACAGCACATCAAGCAAGGCTGTAAATAAAAGTTACAACCTAATAGGTGGGTGTTGAAGTGGAACGGACAGGAGCTGAGGCATGGAGGCCTTATTACTGCTCATCAGCAATTATAAACAGGATAAAGTGTCTGGGACTTGCACTGATGCTGCAAGAGCTAATAGAGGCTGGGAGATGACACTGTACCACGATCAGGTGATATATGTTGATGGTTTTTTACTACCTCATCTTATTGCCTATTTCTGTGACATGCTGTATTATGTGTTCTGTGCTTCTGTATCTGTCTAGGTGGACAGATTGGTTTCCACTCCTACTGGTTATCTAAGAGCCATCTCAAAGTGTTTCAATTATTATAGATTAAAATCCTCCTAGTGGTAAAGATGATAATAGTCATACCCGTAAACAAAATTAAGGACTTGCTCTAATTGTATGATGTATTTTCACTATCACCTTCTTCTACTTTAAAAAGTTACCCTTATTCATTAAAAATAGTGGGTATGGTTCACCTGAACTTTCTTTTACACTGATTGCATCCTATGCATTTTAGACTGAATGGTTTACAACCAGTTTGATTGGAGAATCCAGAATGATGAGTTTGGGGCCAATATATCAAAAAGTTTGTTAAAAGTCAGCTCTAGCTATGATGATCCTTTCTTCTGAGTTTTTAAAACTTCAGCAGTTCCTTGGAAGGTTTATAAAAGCTTGTTAGCACACAATAATTGGTAATTTTTTTTAAAAAAGTCTTTCTTGATTTTTATTTATCACTGTCTAGCACATTTCTGTGCTAGACATCTAAATCATCTCTTTACTAAACTGTAGTGAAAAAAATGCCTTGAAATTCAGCCTGTACTTGCTTTGATCTAAAGAGAAGTTTTGCAGGCATCTTCGTAGTTCGTACATTAATCACTCATGCTGTTTACTTCTGAAGATATTTTTTTTTCTGAGTACTGGAAAAAATACAGCATTTGAAAATGAAAAGGTGTGCAGCAGCATGACAGCAAGTCAAAACACTGACTCCTATCTTTGTCTATTCAGTACAGCCAGGATAAAATAGATTATTTTTCTATCTTGTGGTATAAGGACAGGAATACTTAATCTGCTTGTGTTAAAGTACACTAAACAGATGAATGGAAACTTTTCATAGTATGTCTTTGAAATTAACTTTCATACTTACCGGTTTCCAAGTGTACTTTTTCGTTGCATTGTCCATAAAGTGAGAAAGCTACATAATTGAAGTGGCCCAAGGGACAAAAAAATGTAGTGTGGCTGTGAATGCCTTCTTTCATGTGCTGTACCGATGAATTACAGGTACTTACAGACAATGCTTGGAAGGTGTTTATAAAATCTTAATATTTACTCTGCATCAAGCAGGAGGCTGGTCTAGGTGACCCCCAGAAATCCCTTCCAACCTAATTTTTTCAGTGACACTAGCAGAAAATAAATACGATCTGAGTGATTAAAGGTATTTAGTCTAACTCGATGAGACCTGAGGCCAGCAGGCTTTAAGAGTACAGGCCAGCATTTAGTGAGTCGAAGAGAAGAGCAGGAGAGAGGCTCCTGGTGGGAGAGTTGGGTTGGTCAATGCAAAGCAAAGGAAGGGGAGAACAGTCTGTGCAGCAGGGTTCTCCCTGGCCATGAGTGTGGTAAGTGACCTGTGCTTTCGTAAATGAGACTCTACTGTCCTGAAAAAATGCTGCCCCCAACACTTTCTCGCCACATTTCTTCTGTGGTCTGATGGCTGCTTTTCAGTCTAGTTGAGGAAATTGTTGCCAAATGCAAAATTGTACATTTTCAATATAAATGTATAAAATTCAGGTATTACTCTCTTTTTACTAAAGTCTTAGGGAATCATGACAAAGGATTTGTCCTCAAATTCATTGAAAGAGTAAATATTTTAACCTTTATGCATATTTTGCTTAAAATGAAGCAACTTTACCTTGAATATTTTTTAGTAGTTTCATGCCATGTTTAGTTTTCAAAACTATCAGGTTCTCAGTGATCAGTTAAGTGACCCTTGATGGTAGTTACTGTCAAAGAATATACATATATTCAGCAGCCCTGAATTCCTTGTTTCATGGCCACAGACTGCTGGAATAGCTTTAAATAAACCACATCTCCATTAATTTGAAGGGCAAAGAAATCAGGGTTACATGTCTTGCTTTTCCCACCTACAGCCTGTTGGAACAGAACTGGGGGAGCTTAGGGTTTGCTTTAATTTTGATAGGGTTTGTCCAATAACAAGACAGTATGGAGAATGTCACAAAGAATAGTTGAGACCATTAAGTTTAAAAACCTGATTCCTGTCAGGCTGAAGAATTGAACTGATTTTACCTCAGCAGTCAGCACCCTGATTTCATCTGTACAGATCAGGCAGCTTCATTACTGTTATGATTTAGCAAATGAGACTCAGATTTTTACAAGTTTAAATTTGGTATTTTATTGCACAGGAGAATTTTTTTAAATAAGTTCAGCATTAAATAACTGGCCTGAAATATATTTGAAACAAATAGCCACTTATATTTACTTCTAAAGTTTGGTTGTTTTGGGTTTTTTTACTACTTTAAAATACATGTAGTCCGCAGGGAGCTAATCCATGATCCTATTCTTGCTGTACTTTTTGGTATGAGGGCAGAGCCCCAAAGATTTCATCTGACTTTTGGTGCAGGTCTTTATTCTGACTAGTTACTTCAGTGAGCATCAGACAGCTTCTAAGAACAACTTTTCGGTAGTTTCATTTAGATTCTAATTTTCATAAGTGCCTTAAAACTATATGAAGGTAATTTTAGAGTCTCTTGGAAGTATTCTTTAGTCTGTTGAGCGTACACAGGGGAAAGTGTACCTTCCTGCAAAGTGAGGAACTTGTTTGAATGACAGTTGAGTGAACAAAGAAGTTACTTCTTTTCCCTGTTCCTGTTCCAAATCGTTTTGTTTAACATAAACTTCAGGGAATAACTAATGAGGCCAACCTCTTGGGGCAAAAGAGCGTTGAAAAAGAGCTGGATGTAACACACAAGTCAGTGCAAGTACTGTTGCATCCTCCCATTTTTGCTGGTCTGCTCTACCTCTCCCTTTCTGTAGACCTGGTCTTTGGTTCAGGTGAATGTGGAAGCTTCCCAAACACATCTTTTCCAAGTAGTAAGAACTGCTCGCTAAAAAATCCAGTGTAGACAGCAATCAGGTGTACAGGAATTGTCTTCTATGCCAGGGCTTGTTGTTTTTTCCCCCCACAAAAATTGCTAGAAAAAGTAACATAAAATATAAGCTGATTTTTAAGCTTTATTTAAAATAACAGAATCAAAACCAAGTGTACTTTGAAGATAGATTAGCTGTACATTTCAGAACCTACTCACAATGCATTCAGCAATATTTTTATCAAAATGCAAGAGCTCTTAGGTTTTTTTTCCTTGACATTAATCATTTACAGTCCTTGGAACTGTGGTCTCTCATTGCAAGGTTCCTGTTGCTAATGGCATCACTGAGGTTTTGCAGTTAAAGACAAATCAGTTTTTTGCAAGATAAATATTGAAAATATGTATTTTTTTCACTGCTAGCAGGCAAGGGTTCTTTACAATTCCTCTTCTGAATTTCTGTCTTAGCCTTGGAAAACCCTCATTACACCAGTGGGGGGAAGGGTCTACTATGGAAAATTCAGTGTATGAAAGAAAAATAACAGAGCAAGTATTTTCTATATAGAACTGGTTTTAGGCTATTAGTTTGAAGAATTACCTTCCTGAATACTGTATACCATCTGATTGATGAGGACATAGCTGGAATATACCACTAGGATTTGGAAGCAGAGCAGCACAGCTTATTTATGCACTCTGGAGCTGACTAGCAAATATGCAATATTTATAGCATTATCTGTTCTCGTTAATCCAATATTAGAGAATTTCACAAAGCGTGAGAGGGCTCTCATTAAAGTCAGCAAAACCAAAACTATAATATTGCTGAATGCCTTTGAATTTCCCATTTTATCAGAACCAGTGTGAGCTTATTTGTATGTATTTCTATATACATATTCATATATGTAAATATTCACATAGTACTACGTAGTCTTCAGGTGCTGTGGAATGGCCAGGATGTTTATGATTTGCCTTCATAACTTTTCATCATGTATATTCCCATGTTACAGCTTTTTCTTCCTTCTTGTGTCCATTCTCCCATTTAGCTATCTGCATGTGTGCATTATCCCTTCACTTAATAATCCTATTCTGATTATTCGAGCCACTTAGGATGTCATTTGTTCTTCAGCTTTAGCTGTCACCAGAATCTACCTTTGTCCCTCTCCTAACCCTAACCCTAACCCTGTGCTGCTAAAATACATAATTTCATAATGAGAAAAGAAGTTCAAATTGACACCTGCCAAATATTTTTTTGAAAACCATTGAGTCGAGTGCTTTGGCCTTTTTTCCTCTTCTGTCTCTTTTTCCTCTTCTGGACTTTTCAAGGGTCATTCTTGGTAATAATATGGATATCTGAAGGGCTTGAGATGTTGTTTGTCAGCTATTAAAAAATGACAGCAGAACCTAAACCTGCTTCCCTTAACATCCTTAGAATAGTACCAAGCTTCTACCCTGCATCAGTTGGTCTCAGTAATTGAGACAACAGGAATTCAGTCTCATGCCTGCACACACCAGCAGCCCTGTCTGTGTATGATTTTGCTGTCAGCAGCTGTTCTTAAACATGTTCTTCAGGTGTTTCCCCTTGGACCATGAGATGAACAGCAGGCCAGGTGCTCTGCAGGACTGCCCAACCTGTTCTCTCTTCACAAGCTCATGTGTTGTTGTGGGCTCTTTTGCCCATTGGTGTAAATCAGGAAAAGAACCCATTCAACTAGTTATTTAAACAAACAAAATCCTTCTTTAGGGTCAGCAGCAATAGAAGTGGCTGTTGCCTTAGGAAATGTGTTAATTAATTGAAATGCCCTCAGTTAATCCCTCAAAGGAACTGCACGGTACAGGAGCTGAATACATTTAAATATGGGCTTGTTTGAATCAGTTTGGTATGTGAGTAAAAAGGGTCAAGAAATATTATTTCAATTAACTAAAGATATGCTGACATTCAGAGAGTATGGGGGGAGTAATGCAAAAACTTAAACCATAAAACAGGTATAGTATAAGATCCTAACCATGAGATGAAAACCAGTTAGCTTTTTGCTTAATGTAACAATTATGAATTTTATTGACAAAAAAGGATAATAGGCATTTTCACACTTTTTCTAATTATACCTTAGCTAAAATGCATGCGGGAACCTATGTAGTTCACTATTTGTCATACAGTTTCCAACATGCACATATTAGTCTCTTCTGTTTCATTAGAGATGGTAATTGGTAGCCTCATTAGGTAACACTGCAGTATAGTATACTTCCTTTTTGACAGATGATAATACTGACAATACAAGCTTAGAGGAAAACTAAAACTGTGAAAGATAGGAAGGAATTAGTATCTAATTTTTTTATTTTATTTTCCAATCCATGAATCTCAGAATTACAGAAAGGCTAAGAGTGGTAGTGACCTCTGGAGACTGATCCAACCCCCTTGCTCAGAGCAGAATCTCTTAGAGCAGGCTGGGGGCTGTGTCCAGTCAGTTCTGGAGTACCTTTGAGAATGGAGCCTCCACAAACCCACCTGGGCAACCTGTGCCAGTGTCGGATCTCCACTACAGTAAAAAAAAGGTTTTCTTATGTGCTGGTGGGATGTTACCAAAACTATATGTATGGTTATGCTCCCACACTTCCCTGTTTTCTTGAAATCATACGCCAGCATTAATACTCATTCACTCACATATATGCATAAATATATCTATATATATCTATATATCTCCTCTCTCCTAGAAACACGTGCCATGTGTGCCAGTTCTCATTTTAGAGAAATGAAGCCATGCTGGTGTTGAGCTCAGAAATATGGCTTACACTCAAAGCAATACATGCTAAGTCCCTCTTTAATCTTTTTTTTTTTCCTTTTCTGTTTTTTATTGTTCATTAAATAAAATCCAACACTTCAAGTCATTGTCTGTAACAGAAGGTGAATTTTTTTCTGTTTGAAGCGCATCAGTAGTGTTTTGCACTGGAACATTTTGCAGCAGTTCTTTCAATGATGTATCTTAAACAGCTAGGCTAAAAGTTGGGGGGGGGGTGTTATTGGTTGTTTTTGCTCATTAGAGCTGGAAACAGCTACTGTTGCATGGTTGTGGTGATGGATGAGAAATAATAACTTACGTAATGCAACTTGTGGGGGTTATTTATAGTCTCCAGTGTGATTTCATGGAGAGCCTCCTGAGGCAAAGCAGCGAGTGATGGGATGTGAGTTCTGTTGAGACTATTCCTATGTGGTCTCTCTATTCCACATTGTTTGGGGACATTGAGTTTTAGTGAAGTTGCTTTTAAACTCTGTGGAGGGGAAATAATTAGTTGTTGAAATGGTGATGCTAAGGGCACTACGATGATACTAGAAAAGATTGTGTAGTTAAATATTACCAAAGGGTTTATGTAAGACTTTTTGAGGCATTTGACTGGAGTGTTTTAAGAAAAACTTAGGTGAATTCACAAAAGAAATAAATTTCTTAGGAGCGTGTGTGCTTCGGAAAAGGAGCACAGCTTTGAGATGCAGTCATGATTGTGTGAGATGTTCATTTCTATGTAAATATCAGAGTTTCAGAATAACTTCTTCTACAACACTATACAGCAACAAGGGGGGACTGAGGTGGTCACAGTTGTCAAACTTGGCTTATAAGGTGTTAATCTTGAATGTCTGTCTTTTTTAAGAGTCAACAAGCAAATGGATTTTAGTGCAACTATGTTAATTTTAGGATCATATGAAGTAGAGGAGGTGATTTTAAATGATGATTTTGGTAAATGTGATAGGAAAGATTTGTAAATTTCCTCTAGATGAAATTTCTATTGCATAGTCAACATGCCAGGAAATTAAGTAATCCCTCCTCTAAGAATGGAATAATGAAGGGGGGAAAAATCAATAGAAATTGGCAACAAGCTGTTGCTCAAACAGTAGTTAGTCCCTGTTACATAGTTATTGTCTGTGACCATGTAAGTTTCTTTAGGGACAGAGATTTTAACAGCTCAAGCTTCTTTTAAAATAGTTTCAGAGGAGATGGCAGTAATGTTTGAGGCTTCATTAAATATTGCTCTTTCTCGTGTTTGCACAGACAGCTGAGATCATAAATGCCAGTCTGTCAGTGTGATGGGTTCTTTATGAAAAGAAAAAAAACCTGAGTGCCTCAAAAGCTGTCATGAAACCAGAGATTAAACATATTCATCTTCTTGAAGCAAGCAGCAGCAGAGGAGGGATCCTCTTTCTCTCACTATTTTCCAATCTCTTCCATCCTTCCTCCTTCCATGTTACATTTTCTCAGCCCAAGTCTCTCTTGGGCCTAGAGCATCTCACCCTCCCCCAAAAATGCCATGAAAGAGAGTGGAATTCAGCTCAGGCACCATTTATTTGAAAAATTTTGAGGGGAGAACGTGAGTAATGAAGATGAGAACAGTGAGGAACAAATATGAGTTTCTGTCCGTGACACAAGAGTTTTAAGAATACTGCTTGTTGATTCCAGACAAGCCTCCAGTTTGTCTTCCTCAGCCGAATTACTTTGTTCTCTAATTTCAAATGGGTGCTTTAATGAGCCACCACAATTAGATGCATCTCCATCATCAGATATCAATTAGAAGAATCCTTATTTTTTAACTCTGAATTAAAATTGCAGTGAGTGTCAGTGGCAGTTACTCTGCTGAGCAGTTTCTTTGTGAAATTTGGGGATCTCTCATCTTTATTGTTTTTCTTCATTTTTACAGAAGTTTTATGATTTTTGACATCTGTGGGTAAAAGGAGAGCATTCTTTTTTTCTCTCAGACTGGGTGTTTGTTGGTTTAGGTGTAATGCTAAAATGCAGATTAGGTGTGGAAAATGTTTCTTGAAAGGCAGAAGCAATTCTTGTTGCTCCAACCATCCTTCTGAGGAGAGCCACTGTCAGTCACTAGCTCAGAGAATTCTCTTCTCTGGAGCCATTTTTGATTGTTTGAAGGTTCACACTGTGAATTTACTTCTTGATTTACTCTTGATCCAGGGAAGTTGCAGCACTTCAGCCTGTTCATAGAAGTTTTTTTCTGCTGCAGTCCAGGTAGTAAGGCTGTATATGGCAATTTCCTTTTGCTGTCAGATCTCTGAACTTTACTGTTGCAAGACTCCAGGTGCTGGAAGGTGTGTGTTGTGTATTGCTTGTTTCAGTATGGTGGAATGCAATGTGATCTGGAAGAAATGCTCACAAGACTGAACCTAAAAGTTCCAAATTTCTGATCTGTGCTTTCTCCTCGCTCATTGTACTTGCTCATGAGAAGATGTAAGGACCTGTGCTGTTAATCTTGTTTGTAATGAGAATGAGCTGGGGCTCATGTGTTCAAGGCATGGTGCAGTCCAGGAGAGTCAGGCTAAGTTTACCTCAGTGTTAAAAGTGTTTTGATTTCTGGCAGAAAGATATGCATTTTAAAAAATGAGATAGCTACATTTTCATTTCTGTGATATTAACCAACTTGTGCTAATTTTCAGTTAGCCATTACCAATTAACAGGAAGAATATAATTAAATATTTTAATTTATAGGACTACTAGCCTGTCTTGGGGTAGCTATTTTTCTCATTAAGGCACATGGTTTTATTAACTGATTAGACACTAGTTGACTCATACCGTGAATCCTTTATTTGGATTTTATTATAAGCAGACCACTGTGGTTTCCATCGGCTTAATTCAGAATGCCAGATTTGCTTCTGAGAACTACCAGAATGGTGTATGTTTCCAGAAGCAAAGATGTGTGGGAGGTAACTGTTCCAAAAGCAGTGTATCTGTTTCTCTGAGTCATGAATAAACTACAGAACATGTAGTTTGCCATCTTTGGCAACAAGGTGGGCTGGAACATGTTTTTACTGAACACTAGAGTCAGCCAGGTTACAGTACACAAGCTGCCTTTTGAAGGGAGCATCCTTCACTCAAGGCCAGCCTGGTCTTCTAGGCGCTCTGGAAACAAGTGTCTGTGTGATAGGACTGTTGGCCTTGGAGCATGAGTCAGGATCTCTGTTCAGAGTGTCAGGCAGTCTGTTCAGAGGATCTTTCCCTCCGATCATCTTCTGCAGTGATTTAAGGCAGGACTAGTTGTTCTATAACTGTATTAATTTATTATGCACTACTTTCTTTTCCTTGTCAAGGCTCCTGCACAGCCAAGTATGCAAAGGTGGAGTATGTTATGTACTGAATGTCAGTTTAGCCTAATACTTGTATTTTGTGAGGTGTAAGTTTTAATCTATGCCACTTCTCAGAAAGGCATCTGTCTTGAGGCACATATCAGATAAAATCATTGCAGCTTAATAAAAACTTATCACCTGTATCCTGTGCAGAAAGCAGTTCAGTCTACTATGAAATGTGAGATAGAGAGACTTTGTACTTACTGTGAAGCCAGGCACATTTTCAGCATATCTTGAGAGCAATATGACAGAAATAAAGTAGGCTTCAGTGAGGCAGGTTGTGTATTTGTAATGGGTGTAACATTGGAGTCCAGCAGTTGGAAAAACACTGTGACACAAGGGCTGAAACACAGGTAGGCAATGTGGCTTAGTCTATATTGCATGTGAGGATCCAGGGAAAGTTAAGAGAGCATACCCGAGGGAGAAGCTGGCAGGTATTTGTAGTCTTGCTTCCTTAAGATGTTTGCTCAAGGAAAGTCATGATGTTGAGAAGCAGTGGATCAGGGAAGTTAGGTGACATAACAAGGATATGGACAGTTACCTTTTCCCGGCTAATCCAGGACAGCTACACAAAGTAGACATAAGCAATGGAATCATAACATAATGGTACGAACATGTTCAATAGATTACCATCCTGCCAAAAAGATGTAGTTACCCTGTTATTTGTTGGATTAATGTCCTTTTAAAGTGGATTTAAATGAACTAATTTTTTTTCCTTGATCACCATCATGCTCTAGAATGCTGACCGACTGCAGTAATGGCTTTCAGCAGCTCCTTGCAGCACTACAGAAAATGATATAATTTTGAGTACAGTTGGGATTAAATTTGTTTACAGTTTCTATTACAAAGAAACACAGCACTGATTCTACTGTGCACAGATTTGGGGCAGGAAAGTGTCTTACGAAGCCTGTCCTGACTTGGATTGCAGAGCAGCAGATCCACTGAAATCTTCTGCCTTTGATATGCCGCCAAAAAAAAGGCTTGTGTTCCAGTCAGTAATATACATTTCATGTGCTACTCTAGAACCCTGGTCAAGATACTCTTCATCATTAAAAAAAAAAGGAATTGCACTACCTGAAGTAAACCTGTCCTGAACCTCTAACTTCTTAAGGCTTTCCGCACACAATTTTCTTATAAGCTGGAATTTATAAAGTTATTAATGCAAATAGTATTCGAATTCTTTAAAAACAGCTGAATGTTTGGAATTTATAGGATGTATGTAGAGATTGTGCTTATTTTGTTTGGGCTTATATTGTTGGTGTTTACTAATTTACATTTAAATTGTTAGCCATGTGGAAAGAGAGGGAAGCACGGTATGGTGCTTTCATGTACCGCCTTCAGTCATAAGAGTTATAACTTACATGCTGTGCCTTAAAAATCTCCCTTCTGCCCATGGAGGAAATAGGTTGAGCCTGTGTTCAGTTGTTTTTCATCAGCAGCCTCCTTCAGTTAGTTTGTGTGGGGAGAACGAAGAAGGCACGCGGGAGAAACTAAACGAGATGACAGATGAAGCCTGCAATTGTTTAGGATGGTATATGCTGTACATGTATATCTATATGACCCAGCCTTGGCTGGAAGGAAGCTAATCACTTCATTTTATATTTGGTATTGACAGCAGGAGGGGTTCTTATAGGGAACAAAGATAATTTGTCCTTCACTTGATGCTCACTTTTGTTGTTGAGAAAATGTGTGTATGCAATAGAATGGGAAGTATCACACTGCTTGGTGGTGACCCCAACTGAAAGCAATATACCTTCAGTCTGCCCAAAGGGATGCCTCAGCAAGGAAGTTCTAATATTTTTCCTAAAATATTTGTTGTGAATACAACAGATTCACAGTCGGAGAGTGAGGCTTCTCCTGTGAAACGGCCACGGCTACTGGATGACAGTAATGACAGGCCTGAAGAAACCAGTCGATCCAAACAGAAGAGTAGACGTCGATGCTTCCAGTGCCAAACAAAACTGGAACTAGTACAGCAGGAACTGGGATCATGTCGCTGTGGTGAGTACTGTTTGTCAGTAGTGTCTGGCTTTCTAATGCAACCATGCTCAGATCCATATCAGAGGTGGAAATACAGAGAACACTTGCATTTTTTTATCTTTCAAAGATAATTTAAAGAGATCCTGTAGCTTCCACTGGTAGCAAAAAGTTATAATTAGTTCCTGTCTAATTTCCCCTTTAAAATTTTGGCCTTGATGTACTGGCTTGTCTCAAGAGATCTCAGATGTTAATGATTTGAGCTTCAGAAGTCCCTGTAAGGCAGGAGAGCATCATACCCTCTTGACAGGAGAAGAAACACAAAGTACATCAGGAAATATAAAAAGATCAGAAAATTTTTAAAGGGTGTAAAGGAACATGGGTCAGTATCTGCATTCTGCATTATTATTAAAAACCTTAAACCAAAAGAACTGACAATATTTTAATTCTCATAGTTAGTTCTTGGTGGGGGAAAACTTACTGCTCATGATACACTTAAAATCATCTAACTTGGCTTTACCAAAGTTGATGACGCTGTTCAGGTAATTGAATTGAGGATGATATTCCCATGCAGAAATCTAATTTGCGGTTTCATAAAAAATGCAAATAGTCTTTCTGAAACAATAATTAATGTGACTAAATTCCAGAGATGTTCTCTGCTTCATGGAGCAGTTGTGTTCATGACTGGTTTAAATGTGCTCATTAGACCCGATGATGATGCACGTGGTAGTTTTACCTGCTAATTATTTTTTCATATAATCATATATTGAAAGCTTGCATTGTGCGCTCTGACAGTGCTTGTATCGATACATTTGGAGAAGTTTGTTTTAGTTACTCCAATGTGTCTCAGCAGGGGGATAATATCCAAAGGATTTGCATAGACAGTAGGTGCAGTTAACATTGCTTCTGTGAAGTATAGAATATTGTGTTAAAAACATTTTCTGGATAGAAGGCATGTCCCCCTGAGCACCAGTGTGGAGAGGAAGGGCTGGGTGAGCTAGTTACAATTGAATACCCAATACCAAATGAAGAGAAGCAATAGAAAGCTGCAAAGATTTCATGTAATCCTTTGTTCTCTTCTTCAGCATCTCTTTGTCTTCAGCCTGTAGAGATTACTGTTGTGTTGTGATCTTTTGGACATGAGATAGGCCTTGTTTCAGATACTGGAGCAGTGCCCAGCATCCATTATCTGTGAAAATACCAAACATGAAATCAAAAGCTTGTAATGTTGAAATTCTTGTTATGGAAATCGTGTCAGGATACTTTGAAGTATTTGATAACAGTTTTATCAAACTGAAGAGATTCAGAGCTATCAGTGACACAGTTTGGTATGACTCTTCCTGCTCAGCAGAGGCAGGAGTTTCTGCTCTTGGTCTGCTCCTGTCATGTTCAGAATGACTGAGGCTGCTCACAGGTACCTGACTGAAATAGAAGTATCCTCCCTGTTATTGGGAGCAAGACAGTAAAAAGGTTTGGGGAGTATTGGAGAAAAGATTACTTAGCCATTATACTATATCATTAATCTTTCTGAATTCTGCAATATTGGAGTTATGTTAGAGCAATGAAGTTGAAAGCAACTCTTAAGAAGTCCTTCTATTGATCAGTAATGTTTTTAAAATTAGAAAATAAGACCTGCCTTTTTTTTTTTTTTTTCTTGTAAACTGGATTATAGGTATATCTGGTCAGTTCCTCTCAGGTTTTCCTGAAGTGGTTCCATAATTCAACACTGTTGCAATATAAATGTTGTAGGAATTATTCTTTAAATTGTTTCTACTGGATATATATAGCTTTATGGAAATATTTCTGTTAAAGTTCATGAAATGTCTTAATAAAACATATGTCTGAATATGAAAAAAAATTCTGGGTCCGTCAGCAATAAGTGACAAAATGAAAATCTGCATTTGTATATTACATCCTATATGGTTTAAAGTTTGTATTACAAACATTTCCACCCATTTAATGAGAGAAGTAGAAGGCGGGAGACTATTTCCATGTTCACAACAGAGCTGAAAAAACTAGAGATCTTTGGTTTATCTGCAGTTATTATGTTTCATTAACAGTCTATGCAGTAAGTGTGTGTTATCTGTAATGAAATGCTCTCATGTGATGTGAATGTAGGCATACACTGTGCTACTTACTTTTAATAGTCTTATTAATAAGAAGCAAACAAAACCCTGCCACTGAGCAACACAGGTCATCTCAGCTTCACATCACCTGGCTGTTGATATCAGCACCTGGCTGTTGTCATTTTTAAAGATGCTGCCTTAGAAACCGTTCTCAGCAACTTGCTCTGCTGTCTGTAAAATGAGATTGCTTTAGGTCATGAGTGACAAGCCAGATCAAAAACCCTGGGGAGGAGATGGGAAATGGAACAATAAATATGTTAAATTCTCATTCGTTTAAAATATTTCCTAGATCCATATATGATCGGGTTATCCTTTTTTTGTCAAAACATGAAGCACAGGTATTGATGCGTGTTCAACTGGAGGTGGTGAGATATAATCAAGTGGTGTAAAATGAGCACATGCATTCTTCAAAAGTAATGGTCAAGGTAGAACATTGTTTGATTTGCACTTTGAACCGCTGCTGTTAAATTATTTTCATCTTAATCCTTAACTGAAGCAATGGGAAAAAAATGTGGGGAAAAAACTCTCAACTTCAAACATTAAAAGAAATTCTGATTGTCAGGATTAATAAAAAGGCAGACGTCATCTTCAGAATGGCAAATATATGTGTTTGCTTGGATTTAAAGAAAAAAGATTTAGCACATATAAATACTCCAAAGCTGTATCTGAAAAACTGTTGTTAAAATCCAAACTAATACCACAGAACAGCAATTTTCCTGTTTGCTGTTACACATCTTCTTGTCCTAATGGTAAAAGTGCTGGAAGTCATCTCCTTTTTTGATGATTTGTCCTAGTAACTCTTCCCATGAGATTTTTAGTGAGACATAGTAGAAAGTAAACTATGTACATACTGGACAGTGTTTTAATGTAGACATACTTGCAAATTTTGATCCAAATAACTGGGACACAGCTTTTTTGAAAAGCAGAGAGAGTGGGCTACTGCTTTACACCAATTCACAGATTTTTGAGAGACTGTTATATTGGCTTTACTGTCTCCTGTAAGACCTGTCCAGAGAGAGGTGATGCTGCTGAGCTCGTTCCCTTGACACTACATGGAATTTTAGACAGATTTGACAGAGCTGCAGGGCTCTGCTGTGAAGAAAAGCAATTCACTACTGAGAAGGGAGTTCCAGCAATTCAAACACAACATTTTTCAGATGTAGAAAGATTTGTTTGTTTTCATACATGCAGACTCTCAAGATCTTTTTTCATTCTTCTTCCGCTCTGTTCAAGTTATTAACTGCTGACAAGAAATTCACGTCTCATAAATAATGCTTAAGAGCCATTGCTATATAAATTGAATGTGTTATGAATTGTGATGGGCCTTTTTGTAGCATACTATGCCTGGAGCAGGAAGAACAGAGGATGTCATTTTCATTAATTTCTAATGAGGTGCCAATTAAAGCTAAGGAAGGAACTCAGAAGGGAAGAGTCACAGAGCTCCCCTGAATCCTGTACCCTGGGGCTGTCAAACGAGTGTGCAGCCAAGCCTCCTCTGAAAGTTCCATTAAATTACAAACTCATCCAGAGCACACACAGACAAATTCAGCTTCCCTTTGATCTTCAAAAGAGCAATTTGTAAGACGAGTTCTGAGCCTTTTCACACAGCAAACTGGGAGAAGTGATAGGAATTGTTAATTGCTGATGCACTTTGCAAGGTTCAGTGAGAAAGAGAAATTTTTAAATTAATTCTCATTTTGTGCCTCTGACTGGATAACCTTTATATCAACACGACTAGCACAAAATCAGCTTCCTGTGAAACGTTTCTAGGTGACAGTACAGTAGGCACGTTCTCCAGACAGTAACGTTCTCTAGTTTGGGGTGGATGGACCTTTCAGTAGTTCAGTGTGTTATGACAGATAATGATTGTTTTGAAATAATGTGTTTGTTTAATATTAGATGTAGGAGGCAGTTTAATCATCAAAGAATTGCAGGAATTGTATTCTTCAAGTTACACTCCGTTACAGCATTTCTATAAGCAGTCCAAAATCAATTGCCTGTGATCCTTGATCTGAAAATTAAATTGTTGTCTCGTTGGTGTGATAACTGGGTAGTTACCACAGACTTGCTTCAAAACTAGGGGCAGGGAATTTGTGAGTGAAAATAGCTATATAACACAGTTCTGGAAATGTATTTTGGAAAAACGCAGGTTGATTATTTGCAAATTGCACTATAAATTTCTAGGCCTGGTCTTAATTACTTGACCAGATGTATATTGTTATTAAATAAAGTTGAGTACAGTTTTAAAAGACACTGAGCTCTATAAACTTTTAATCCAGAGAGATTATTTGCACAGAAATCATAGCTTAATTTTACGGCAGAGTCTTAGTATTTTACAGTGCAAAGTGGTTCTGGTACCACTTATTTTGTAAAGCCAACACACAGAAGTCTGCAGTGGTTTTTTTTGTTAGAATTGCATGGGAGATACAAAGATATTCTAGGTGATCAGTAAAGGAATTTAACATCTGTCATATTAGATGCACATCTAGTCAGCAATCAAAGAAAAATTAATACAGTGTACCAGCTCTGCAGCAAAATCGTTTACTGTTTGTAGGCCAGTCCTAATGGGCACATCTGTGCTTCAGGTTCCACCTGTCCAGAACTACTTGGCAGTCAGTGGGGTGGTCAGAAAAATGGGCCTTCCAGTAGTAGTGGTGCCATTGAGAGAGTTTGCCCTTTTGTTTGTGTCCTTCCGGGATAGGAATCTTGGGTTTTTTGTGTTCTTTGGCCAGAGTAGATGCTTAATAGAATGCGAAGATGCTGAAACCTTCCAGTTTGATCACATTTAAAAAACAATCGCTCAGTTCTGGTTCATTCTGATCAAACAATTGTTAGCCGTATTTCTTGCCTGTGTGGAAGTGAAATATTTTCTTGGAGTTTTCCTGGCATAGGTTGTGTTGTAACAAGTTACAATTTCCAAGAATTCAGATTGACTTAAAAGTTGTGTATTCACTGCTGCTCTTTGGGGGGGACCCTGCAGTGAGTACTAACCTCAGGCATGGGTGAAAGCAAAGTGTGGTATTTTGCAACTTTAATTTGATGTTGGCAAGTACTGATGTTTGCCTGTTTTTTGATTTGAAGGGATGCTTGCTGACAAGTGGCCTCCAGAGCAGTAAGATTTTGAGCCAGGAAACAAGAGTCTAAGTTAGCTGGTTAGCCAGAGTGCTGCCTCTGGATACATGGAATTAAGAGTGTAGCCCATTGTTGGGGCCCACCACAGACTGCTCCTTAATAAGACTATAAATTTCCTTCCTAGTTACTGTGCATATTTTCCCTGTTTTCAGTTTAGTTCTGTATAAATCTGAATAACCTGTTGAAATTCTTTTCCTAATGTTATTGTTGCTTTACTTCTGTTTTGGTCTTCTCCTAAGCAGAGAATAAGAGGCAGAAAAGAACAGACTCCCGTCAAGCACTGAACATTTCTGTTAGCCAGCAGAAATTAAATGGTTCCACACAGCAGGAACTGTACCTGTTTTACAGATAACTGGCAGCGAGTCTCACTGTGATTCAGTTATCAAAAAAGTGGAAGAAAAACAGCTGTAGATTCCTAAATTGCGTAATAGAGCTCCTGGTTCATAAACACAGGAGATGAGGCACTTGTTTGGATAGTGCCAAAATAAATTTGGAATGATTTGATTTACTCAGTTAATTAGAAATAATCTTCAGAAAGACAGGAAGAAAGAAACAAACTTGAGTAGATAAGTTGCTACATCTTTGTACAAAGTCATCCAACATATGTTGTTGGACTAATGTCTCTCTTAAAACTTGGTAAAGTAGTAAATCGTGGTTCCATTTCCATGGAATCTATTTCTGTCAAGGAGAATTTGTAATGGTGCTGGTAAATTCTAGATGGATAAGGTTTATCTGCTATAAACCAAAATGGCTTCAGGGCGTTATTATGTGTAACAGATGTACTTCCATTGATTAAAATGAAATACACACACTGCTTCTGGAGATTATGAGTCAACCAGTTCAGTAAGAAGTATTGAAAGAAAAACAAATCTTATTAGTAAGTGGTTACATACTACAGTTCTGGCCAGCCTTACTGTTAGCCCTTAAGATGTACCATATTCAGCTCTTCTGTTGTCTGTTCTCCTAAGAGACTTGCTCCCAGAATAGTGCTTTTGCTTCAGCCATATCAGTAATGGCTAGCATCTTAGCTTATGTTGCTGCAAGTATTAAAAAAAACCCCACCACAACACAAAACCTATTGAAGTTTGAATTTGAACTCCAAGGGTTTTTTTGTTTTCCTTTATTTTAAGAAGATGTTGTTCCAAAACTTTTAATTTAAAGTAATGGGGAATAGGAGCTGTTAACTAATGTTGTTCTTTCTGAGTAATATGTATTCTGAAAATACTGGCAATTATACAGTTAAAAGGAGCTGACTAGTTGGTGCATCATGGGTTCCAAGGGTAGGACCCAGAAAAGTACTTTAGCATCTACATTTTAGAAAAGCTGTCCAGGGCTTTAAAAGTGTAAATGGAGTTCATGCTCAGCTTATAATTAGGAATCATGAAATATCTTTTGAAGAGACTGCAAGTATATTCCCCCACCTTGTTCAATTAACGTGAATTTCTTACAGCATGTGGTTATTTTTATTTCTTTCACTTTCTTGCTACCTTGGCAGTGTTGATTTAGTAATGTATACTGAGCCTATTACCTTCCTGTAGTCCCAGTCAGTAATTTAAATGGGTCAGTCAGTCTCTTAAATCCCCAGGTTCTCCTTCAATAAACAAGTTAGCATGTTTCTTTTAGAACCAAAACAAAACAAAAAGCAGTTTTATTTTGACACTACTGATGTGATATCACCTTCAGTATATAACCTTTGGGGGGGGGTTGCATGGAAACCACAGTGTGAGGTAAAAACCAAGCATTTTGTTGGTGGTGCCATATTACGTCTCTTCTTTCCTACCTACCTGTACTGTGGTTACAGAAGAACAAACTGTATGCATAAAGATGATACAGTTTTAAATTGCCTTGTATGCACAAGTGACACATGGCCTAGTGAATTTGAACATAAAAATCTATCTGGGACTACCTTATTTCTAATTCCATCTCTTTCAGCACCTTTATTTGCTCAGTCTTTGAGTCATTTTTTTCTTATCAGAAAAATGAAGATAATAGTCATCTATCTGCCAGATGTTAAAGGAAACGTTTCTGAAAGTTAAAGTGCTCTACCTTTTCTAATCAAAGTTCTTTCTTTACAGTGTTCTTATTTATCCAGAGTCTCATAGGCATTTGTTACAGCTTCATTAGGACTGTGCACACAGAAAGCTTCTGCTGGTCAGCCAGAGGCTGCAGCAGTCTGGTCTCAAAAGGAAAGATATGTCCCCCTCAAAGTAAATCAAAGGCATTTGTCTATTTGTTAACAAATAGCTATGCGCTGAAGTGCTGATTTTACTGGTGTGCTTGATGTTTCAGGTAGTCACGGAAGGCCTGAAAATATGTCATAATAATCTGACCAATCCTGAAGGAACATTACCAGCTAGGTCAACTGACCATGAAGTAAGGTTTGGTAGGGAGGAATGATGCCCAGTGAATTTTGTTGGTGAAAAGTCTAAATTGTTCATGGGAAGAAGTGGGGAAAGAACATAACAATTGCTGCATAAGAACTGGGAAGAGAAAAAGGATATTGAAAGGAATTGTCAAAATTTGTTTGAAAAGTCAGGATTCTTTCCAGGAATTAGAGTATTTTTCCCCTACAAAATAAATAAATATTAGCTAAAGGAAAATACACATAATTGAGGTATAAGAAGGTAGATACTGAGATTTGAGACTACCTTGTTCTCTTAGCTTGCTGTGGATGTTCTAAGGAAATTGGATGGATGATCTAAGGAAATCACATAAAGATCAGTGTGCATCTCTTTTCACAAAAGGAAAAAGAATAATATTAGTCTGTGTCAGGGCCTTTTAATACTAAATATATCTGGCTTTGGAGGAAAGTTTCAAGGGCTGAAAAACTGTATTTATGGATACTGTAATCACTGAGGAGTACTCAGTAAGTTTTTTAAAGTAATGTGTTTATTTGATTGTATCTTACATGTACTGAAATGAAAATGATTTACTTAGAGAGGTGTTCACAGCTGTCAAACAGTCCTGAGTGGCTGAAAGTTTTGCAAGTATATGCACAACTGGTGTATGGGGGGTCCTGCCATATTCTGAACAAGCAGGAGCAGGAAATGTTATATGAAGTCCACACCGGAAAACAAAAAAAAAGGATGATTGGAAGTGTACATTGCTCTAAGCATTTGTTTTTCTTTATGTTATAAATAGAGCTTCTGAATGGAGCTATATTTTCCTGTGGTTAGAAGAAGAATTTCTCTTGACATAGATTGCAAGATGCTACAATAGAAGACTCACATGGAGCTGAACGTGTAATCTAAGAGACCCTGCACATAAGGTGTAAATAGGGAATGAAGACATAAAATACCTGTTATTTAGGTTTAAAAGAAACAGGGCTGCTTCTCTCCAGTGATTTGGCCAGCAAGCTTAGCTGTTGTCAGACTGGAGATCAATATGGTGCAACCTCTAAAAAGCTACCGAAACCCAAGGTATAAATAATACAGCTCAGGAAATATACTGAAAGTCAAACCTGGAATCATATTCAGCATGTGATGAAGTCAAAATACATGCAGGATCCAGAATTGTTAGAATTAATGCAATGTACAAGTACTGTATGTTAGTATAGACCCTTTCATTATTCATTCCAGTTCTTTACTAGAGGCCTTGCATTTTCATTGGGCTAAACATAATTATACACATACATTATTGAATCACTCAGTATTGCTTGCTGTTTTAATTAAGTTACTGGGTACACTTCAGCTTTTAATTAAATCCTCAGCTTCTAGGAGAAGTGCATTAGCTGAGGTGGGCTTAATGTAGAGAATTCTAGAAGTATTAATGCTCATGTAGCTCTTTCGAAAGTGTTAAACACTCCACATGTCACTGCACTGATGTTGTGGTAACTGCCATCCACCCTCCCTTTCTCAGGACATGTTGTTTTAAGATTTCACGCTTCCCAAATCTAAATAAGCTATGCAGGAAGAAAATGTTTATGTGCTGGTGTAGTCTATGGAAAATACAGTACTACTAGCATTTATTACAGTGTTACCTATTAGCGTGTTTTACCTCTGCTTTATTACCTGCCTACTCCTGTACACTAGGAGGCCTTTTTGGCATAATTCTGCTTTTTTACTGTGTATTCTGTTCTTTGGATTCTTTCTTCTATATCCTGCAGGATATAACCTTCTGAAACTAGGAATGATAAGGAGATGTGTTATTATTTCAGTGTGTTCCTGATCCTTTAAATGTAGCAATGAGTGTTCCTATTATAAATGTAGCAGTGATACTAATTCTGCTTTAATGCATCATTGCAAGATCACACAAAAGTTTGAAAGTTTCTTTTCAAAAAATGAAACTCTTTTCACCTACCTAAAGTCCACACTTTTAATTTTGACCCTAGCTTTTTCTGTCCCTCAAGTTAGTCATTGGTGTTCACTGTTTGGCACTTCTATTGATGCTGTAAGTCGTTGGGAGCAATTTCTTTAAAAATTCTCTTGTTAAATTAACACTAACTGGTTTTGGTGTTTTTCTCTGTTTTTTTCCTCTCTTTATGCTTCAAAAATTGCACAGGTCTTTTGGTGAAAAATGTTTCTTTCAGTTACATTTACAGATTACGACAAATTAAAATGCTAATTTCTGGCAAGTTGTATCCATTACCGTAGAGGAACCAGGATCAGAGCCCAGTTCTATAGACGCTTCACAAAGGCAGTAACCCAGCATTTGTTCTTAGCTGGTGAGTCAGCTTGTGGTGTCACAAGTACTGCTTGTGCCCGACTGCTGTGGATTGCAACTCAGACGAGAAATTGAGGACAGTGTATAAGATGGGAAGGGAAGCCTACAGATGAAATGTGTAGGTCAGTGACTGCTGAGGTATAAAGCAGTTCAGGAGTGAGTATTGACTGCGTGATGTATCCGTGGGAGTAATCAACCTAAGTTGCTCTGTTAGTCTTTCCCCAATGGATATTGACCTTAACTCACAAGTCTGTAGTGGGGTGAAGAAGTTGTGATGTAGAAGTATTTACTCATATGTGCATGAGTTCCGTACACCAAGAAAAATATTTGGTCCAAATCAAAAGTTTCAACCACCTATTTTTTTCTAGTACATGACAGAACTGAGATACAGTCCTGACTGAGACCCGCAGTATTCAGTCAGACCTGACCCACAGCAAACATTTTCTAATGGCAGCTTACTGTACTTACTAGATTCTTTGAAATTCAGAAATAATCTGAAAACCTCAGTTCTGTTCCTGAACAAGCTCTCTAATGCTGTGGAGTTAGTATCTCCTAGAACAAAAGTAGGACTTGAGTCTAGTCAAGAGTACCATATCTTAATTTTTCCCACTCTAAATACACTGTCTTTAAAGAAACAGGAGGAAATTTTGAGTTCTTATTCTTAGTTCCAAAGTCAAGGAAGAGAGTAGTGTCTTATGTAGAACTTCCCTAAGAATTTTTGATTCAAAAACAACCCCCTAAAAAACAGCATGTCCTCAAGTGATATAAATTCTCTGTTCAAAATTTGTGTCACATTTAATATAAGAAAAAACAGTTTGACAGCTTTCTGAGCAAGTAGTAAGATAAATAGGAAAGTATATTTGAAATTAGCACAAACTGGGATAACACGTAGTGTGTTTGCAGAGTCTCCACAGTGCAAAACTGCATCTCTTGTGTGCTCCCTAAAGCAGCTTCCCAGGCTTATGATCTTAAAGAAAATAGACAGAAGACACTTCGAAACACAGGTTATACGTGACTAAACTTGGAAATACGGTCTTTTCCTTGCAGTCTAGGAATTTTTGCAGAATCTTCAACCATACCTGTCCAGTGGCTGTTACAGTATTAAGATGTGTCCTCTCTCTTTTATATACAATGTCTTCTATTCATTTCTTGGGCAGGTTTTTTTTCACAAATAGCTTTTTTTTTCTCTAATGGAAATGCATGTGTATTGCTTTATCCTCTTTGTGGCAGACCAAAAAAAATAGAGGAAGAAGGGGGGAAAAAAATGTTCGTTTCCTTCTTTACTCCTGAGCATAAACGCAGTAGTAGAAATACAAAATGAATCTGTAGCATCTCATAAGCACCCTGAGTCTCAGACATAAAATTTTATGTAGCATCAGAGATACCACAGAGCTGCGTGCTTCCACCGTGAAACCTGAGATTATCGCTGACTGAACAGCAGGGTGGAAGTCCCAAGTTTCACATCCAGTTCTGGGGACAGATTGGCAGATTAAACAATACATTCTGAGGGTTCTTACACCACCTCTTTCCTTTTCCTCTCTTTGGTTCAGTTATTGATCATTTTGATAGTTGGGAATATCAATGATTTCTATAAAGAAAAAATATTGAAAGGTGAGTTGCAGTGATCATAGCAAATGGTTAGAAAAATAAGTTAATAGGAGAAGTACACTTCTTCCTACTGTGTTTTTTGTGAACCTTTTGCAACTGTGCTGTTTGTGAAGGAACGTGGAATTGAACTGCCTTGAGAGCAGTGTTTAAGATAATATGCATTGATACACAGAGACTTCTAACTTCGAGCACTTAGAGGTTAATATTCCCCATCCAGTCATCTTGGACTGCAAATGATAGAAAGGACTGCCTGAAGCTATGTTTTGTGGAGTTTTAATAAATATATCTATCTGGTTAAAAAGCTTCACCATAATGTGGCCCTTTCCCCTTGGAAATGAATGACAACCAAGATTCCCAACCAAGTTATTCTGAACTACGTCAGCACTTAATCAAAGTCCATGACAACTTGCAAAGCTGGGAAAGAGAAACAGAAGAGTTTAGCTCACTTATTTCTAAAAGCTCGTAGTTTAGCTTAGTGGGGTATGGTTTGGTTTTGTAGAAAATGTCAGTAAAACCAAAATTTCCTTGAGGTGTGAAAGCTGACAATGCCACTGCAGAGCATTCCCCACAGAAGACAGAGGAGAGGTAATTAGAGGATATGCTAGAAGGAGAATTATGCAAGGTATCAGCAAGCTAGAATATATTTATATTGTAAAACAGCGATGCATATAAGCTGCTCTGGACGTTTTGCTACTCTGGACTATAGTGCTCTTTCACGTCCTTCCATTACTGCATGTTCTTTTTGAACAATCTGCACAACATGAGGGGAGCAAGCTGGATTATACTGAAAACCAGAGAGCAAGTGTTTTCTGAGTTACTCTGTGCGCAAGCCTTTAGGATCTTTCTTTGTGTCTTGGTAGTTATTTGTTCAGCTCTTCCATTTATTTCTTACCTATTTCACATCTTTAAAAAAAGAAAAAAAGTATTTCCCTCCTACACTTATTTTTAAAAATAGCTTTATTGTTAGTATAATAAAGGGATGGGGGAGATGCATAAATGTTGTTTTGGGGATTACTAGACACTTCCAGAGAATGATGTCCAATTATTCTTGACAGTGCTGCAGCAGCATGTATCGCGGCATGAGCTAATCTTCTCTGCTGGCTAATCTGCCTGGTTTGGCTGTGCTGTGTGATACCCTGTAGATATGTTCATCTTTGAAAGAGGTGTTCAAATCTGTTCTTGCACAGAAATGTGCTTATAGATTCACATATACCTTGTTAGGTAATATATCTTTGGTAGAGAATTTTTACAGCACCTTCAACTCTTAAGTTACAAGATGTTTTTCAATTCTGTTTGAACATCTGCTGATTAGAATTTCAAATTTGCAAGAAAAGTAAAATATCTTGTGAAGAATGTGAAGAAATCAAAGGACTCAGCACAGAATTCTGCACAGAACTATCTTTATGTCATTATTAAGACTGCTTTTGAGTAGGCTTTGTATAGGAGTCTATGCAAAGGTTGGTTATTAAATAAAATGGTGTAAGCTGCAAATTCTGACAGTTTTGAACTTCTGCCTTTTGCCTTGGGAATGGAAATGATAAATACCAATACTAGTGGGCAGGTAAGATGATTTTGAAGTACCAGAATCTCTAATTTTTTATGGCAATATTGACCGCACTTTCTTTTACCTACTAGTGGGAATTTCTTTGAATGAATATAGAGGAGTCACTGTAGTATAGAAAACTAAACCTTCAGAGCAGTTAGTGTGTGTAATGAAAACACAAGTGTCTAGTGTGAATAATTAAGGTGACTGATGGTACTTGGCAGTGAAAGGCTTTGTCTTTTCCTGTCAGCAGTGATACCTGAATGGCTTAGCTTTCAGAAGCACAAAAATGTACCTCTACATAAGTGAGGTTCAGTTTTCTTTGGTAGATGGAGCTGCCTAATTAACCATGTGACACATGCGCTGTATGGCAGAGTCCAAATATGCTCCCTTTTCTTGAAAAACAAAAGTATGAATATACTGAATCTCAGGGTAATTGTGGCAGCAGGCAACAACTTTTTAGGTAATATACATCAAGATGTTTCCAATAGAGATGCTTTTAAGTGCTTTAAAGTCACTTTGTAAATGTGTAATCTGTGTAAATCTTTAATAAGCTTGTTTGGCACTTTTACCACTTTTCAAACTGTGCACTCAAACAAATCTGTCTTTTTTTAGCAGCTTTCTGCATGTCTTATCAATGAAATCAGGACCAGAATCTCTGGGTGGGAGAAAAAGGAGCTTCCTTTCTGTCACAATGCTATTCACATAATAGGGATCATTATATTTATTATATATTTTGTGTAACAGTGGGAAGTTCTCCAGCAGTACATTAGCAAAGTCTGGAACTCCATGCCTGGTCAAGGACATCCACTAGAGTATTCCCACCAGTGTGCTGTGCTTCTCCACTGGTAGCTTGCAGTAATCCAATTGCTGGGCAGTTGTGCCACATTCCAGAAAGTCTGACTACTCTCTGTTAACAGAAAGAAAGAAATTCAGATAAAATCAAGGGCCCACAAAAATTACAATCTGACTTTGTGTTGTGAATTATTATGCCATTTAGTTGATTTTTTCCTGAATCTTCATGTATCATTTTATTGGTATTTAAGTTGCTTACTGAATTTAGAATTTGAAAACTAAAACTTAAGAATCAAGTGTAGGTTTGAGTTGAAGCATTTGCTTATTGTCATTCTGTACTCCCATAACCAATGTTCTTGTATGTACTAGTGAAGAACATGCCATTGTTTTTCATCATGACAGCAAACTGGAGGTCTGTGATATTCTCTGTCTTGAATATGGGAGACTGTTTTGTTTTCTGTCCTCTCCAACTGCCCTTTCCCAGGAGGTTCCCAGAAGTGATGAAAGCAACCTTATACCTGCTTGTATGTAATCTTGAGTTTCCTTTAAATGACTCCTCCATAAGGAAGAGACAGTGCATTGCTTTGTGGCTTTAGCCATTTGTGCTCTGATGATGAAATGGAAGTGAATTTTTGATGATGTATTGTGAAGTAGTTTCTGGGGTGCTCAGAGGAGCTCAGATGTTTTGAGGCACTACATAATGTTTTTCCAAGATGTTTGCATTGGAGACCTGAGGAGTAGGTGATTCATAGTTTACTTCTAACATCAGAAAACAAGAATTGCAGTGCAGTGAGATGTATTATTACATTTACTAGATTGAAATCTTCTACGCTTGGAGTGGAAGTCTGGCATGTTTTTGGTTGATGACTGGGGTAAACGAACTTTAGTTGGCAGATGGATTCCCTTTTCCAATGCTGTTTCCCCTAGCAGAACATTATTTATTTTGTGGTTTAGTTATAGTGTGCTAAAAGAAATATTTCTCAGTAAATTCCTGTAGAGGAGACAACCTGTACTTGATACCATCCCATAATGAACTTAACAGCAAATGCACTGCAAGAGTTCATTTATCTAACTTCTACTTTATAAAAGCAGAGTTTTCAGGAGAAAACGTTTCACCTCTAAATATGGATTGGCTTTAAGGGTCAAAATACAAGTACATATATTGGTCTTCTGCCCCAGAACACACAAGTTAATAATGGAACTGTTGTAAAACCTGATGGCCTTGGTATGACATCAGACATTTGTGCACACGCAGACCACAGAACGTCCTTTCTGATTTCCAAAGCAATGAAGAAGCATGGAGTGCATGTAGCGCTAATAACTTAATTGAATATATCCACTCTGAACTAATAAAAAAATGTTCAGGACTACTGTCACTCAATTAGCTACTATATAACAGTGTTTGAAAGTCCTTTAAATTTAAAATTAAACCTATAAAAATTCAAGTTCCAATCCTTAAAGTGTCCTAGGCATTTGAAACAATGAGACTAAAGATCTGAATTCTCATTTTGGAAATGGAGCTCCCAGAAGATCGGCATTGCTAATTCAACAAGAATTACCCCCCTTGCCTTAAGATCAACCAATATATGCAAAACTATTTTCGTAACATTCAAAATGTGCTTGCGTATTCTTTCATTATCTGTTCTAATTAGCAGTACATATTTAAATATGTATATATTAATAACAGGTTTAGATTATTTAGTTACTGAAATTAGAAATGCTATTCTCGTACTCTGGGAAAATGAAAATCGTTCTTTTGTGGACACTTACGGAAATTCTGCATAAAAAATGCTTGACTAACAGAGAAGAGATAAATAATGTGTCACGTGGAATAAACTTAGCACACACTACAGATTTTCCTCCATGAAAACATGCTCTAAAAAGAACTAAAAGGTGTTCAAAAAAGAAATAAAGATACAACAAAGGACAGAATAGATTGTATTGGGGGTGGCAATGTAGACAGGAACATCATGAAGCTCTGCAGGTCTGCAAGAGGCAGGAGGCTTTGTAGAAAGTGAGGAGATGGGGCATTTGAAAGGTCATTTTCAAAAAAGTGATAAATCATGTTGTATATGTGCTTTCTTACTGGATTTATAGAACTGTCAAAAGGGTCTTGCTGAAGCAGTGTAGAAGATTGTATAAATTTTCAAGATCTCTTTTAGATAGTATTAGATAACATTTCTACATATGCTTGGAAAGGATCTGTAAAACCATCAGGATTTAAAAAACAGTTTTTACATAGAAAGGACTGAGATGCCTCCTGCCCAGTCCATATCTACAGGGTTTCTTGCATCTGCTTCTTACACATTGATTGCAGATAAGCTGATGAACTTGATTTTTAAGCTCATCTAGTTAGGAGTTTATGTATTCTTGTATCTGCAGTGGACATTGGTTCAGCAATTTGAAATCTTATTTCAAGAAGTAAGGGCAACCTTTCAGACCACGTGAGAAAGAATTGAGTGAAATGCCTGTTCAGTACTGAAACTACAGTCAAAGGATGTTTTCATTTTAACAATCAGACTTTGAATTTTTGGCACCTCGGGAAAGGTATTTGTCACATTTGAGTGTGATATGACCCACACTGAGATTGGAGGCAATGATCACAAGGGGAGATACATATCCATTCAATCTGCATGCTTCTATCCATATTTCTGAATTGTATATACCAAATACCAATACAGAAAACTTGCCTTTCTTGCTTTGTTCCTAGAACTGAGTTTCAAAGCCAGCCACAGATAATAGCCATGTCTTTTCATAGCCTGGTGCTACTGAAACAAAGAGCAAAGATAATTCCAGTTTTCTTCTCCTTTTTTTTCTTTTTTTTTTTTAATAATTCCATATGTGATACTTCTTCCCTCTCTGTTTTTTTAACAATCACCCTCATATAAAGGCAACCTGTCGTTCTCTCCCGCAGTTGATGTTTTATAGTCCAGGAGCTTGAAATACATCAGGCACATATTTTATATATATAAATATGTGTCTGTGTATATATGCACAATCATTCACTCACTCATTTTTATCCTTTTCCATCTCTCCAGAACTGTAGTTGTGTGGGGTTTATATCTTTTGAGCATTCGAGGAGCAGCAGTAATGTAAAGCACTCGAGTAGGAGGCAGAATGTTGCCCTTTGTACCATCAGACAGGAAAAACATCACAGCATAGGCAATACCATACTTCATTTTGTATGCAGGGGCTGCATGAGCCCTGTAACTGTGTGACTCTTTTCCCTATTATGTCATCTTAATACTGCTTATTGCTAGTTAACATTACTTTTGGAAGTGGGAAATTTGAGGCAATTTCTTCACTTTTACAAAGTGTTACAGACAAAGCAGAAAAAAGCTGATTTCCTTTGTAAGCTAGAAAGTGGTGGCTCTGGAAGATGCCCTCCTCACCTGCAGGAAAAAGTATTGACATGTTTCTAAGTCACATGCTCCCTGCAAAGCTGAATAACATTGACTAGCTCTAGACAAAGAGAAAATAACCTACATCTTTTCAGCTACAGAGCAAGATGATGTGGCATGACACGGCCCCGTGTCAAATGCCTGTTCCCCCCTGTGGTTAGTGTCAGAATGGTGCACGAAGAGAAGCTTCTGAAAACTGGGATAGTGAAGGAGCAGTGAACTCCCCTGCCAGTACTGGCAGTGAGGAGGAAGAAAGGTGCCTAAATTTAACAGTTCTGACTTGAATGTCTGCTTGGGAGTTCAACCTGGAGTACCATAGGCATGAATTTCAGAAATGACAACCAACTCTACTTAAAAGTAGAAAAGATTTCAGTGAAGGTGATCAAAACACAAAAGCAATAGCTTTGTTACTATCTGGGCATACCTAACTTAGGTGATTTTGGAGGATGACAAAAAGAGAGGATGACAAAAAACCTCCACAAATCTAATACGACTTGTGTTGATAGATGGTCAACAAAATGCAGTAAATGATCCAATATTTATTAATACCCTGTAAGGAAGACGAGTAAAAACTTCATGCTGGCATTAATTTTTGAGACCTGAGTAATCCCCTGGCGGGTGGGGGCCCTTCACTTCTGACTGAGGTAAGGTTCCACCTCGTAAGCCAAGTCCCTAACTGTATTTTTTGTTTCCCTCTCCACGGCAGGTTACGTGTTCTGTATGTTACATCGCCTGCCCGAACAACATGACTGCACGTTTGACCACATGGGGCGTGGGCGTGAGGAAGCCATTATGAAAATGGTGAAACTGGATCGGAAAGTAGGGAGATCTTGCCAACGCATTGGCGAAGGATGTTCCTGAGTGCAAGACTGCAACCAAATGCTGTTCTCTTAGTTCACTAATGTTAGCCTTATTTAGGACAAAGTCAGCCAGACACCTTGTACTAGGCAAGTTTCAGACTACAGCCAATCAGTTTCCTTTCTTTAGCCAACCGTCCTGGTACTGTAGTTTAGGGGTTGATGGTGGTCGAAATTGATTTCTGGCTGGTTACTAAGGTGCCTGCTAGCCACCGTATAAAAATAAAACATGGAGAAATATTATTTTTGAGTATGGCTAGTGGATTTAAAACAAAGCGAGAAAAATCCAAAGGCTTCTGTTATTGCTGGAGTCACTCTAAAAGCCTTATGCTGGAAACATTCCAGCTGCAGAGTTAAAACAAATAGTTGTATAGAAGCTGGTGTAAAAGTTTGCTATGCACATGGCTTTCAGACAAACTGTTTAATGTGCAGCCTTTCACCTCTTCACTGCTAGTGAATCCTGAGGAGGTGAAATACTACTAAGAGCAGCAAGTGCAGCTGCTGAAGCCCAGAAGACCTGACTGGTCACTCGTGCCTTCATTGCGTGTGGCTTTTGAGTTAGGCAGTGTCACCAGCATCAGGGATTCTGTTGGGGTAGAAACACCTTTCTGGTTCTTCCCAGGAAGCCAAAAAGAAAGGGGACAGAGATTCTTATGAAAAATTTTTATATGTATCTTACTATAAAGAACCTATCAGGGTTTTCTTTTTTTCTTTTTCTTTTTTTTTTTTCTCTGTTAAATTATGATCTCACTTTAAAGCCAACTCCATCCCGGAGCAGTAAATGGTGCATACTTTTTACATGGCATCTACAGAGATTCTACGCGTTGTGTGAACAGGTTCCACGTACCTTGAGCAGTGCAGCCATTCCCACCGGCCGAAACCTGATTGGCTCTTGTTTGCCTTTTGCTAAGTGCAGGTATCTGATAATTGATCAAATAAGGCTAATTCACAGCACAGTAGCCATGGCTGGATTCTACAGACTGACTTTCTGTAGCTAGACTTATATATTGGGGGGAAAAAAAGGACATTTTGTAGCAAACGGAATTCAGTAACAGTATTGGGGAACAACCTGTAAAACACCCTTTTCCAGAATGAGTTTGTGAGTTCCTCACGTCCAGAGTGTCAATGAGATAATCAAATGGGCCCTACCAGCCCTCCTTCTATGCAGCTGAACGCTCTCAAGAAAAATCTTTGCCCGGAAAGCAAGTATAGCAAGTGGATGTGAAAAGCATTACATGGAGTAGAATGTTCTGGATACGGTTAGACCTATGGTTCTGTTCTGCATTACGGTGTGTCACGTTGAGCTGAGATGAATTGCACCAGTTCTGTCAGTTTGGAAACAAAAAAAAAAAGCAGACTTCGTAATCGGGCTGTCTCCTGCTGCACACAGGGTTTTTTGCAGGTATAAAGGATCTGTACCGCTCTTGTTGCCCAGCTTAATCCTCAACGAATTTAACTTCTCAGTCTATTAGTAAGTTATTAACAAGTGGGTAAATTTGTAAGAAAACCTGAGGGAAGGAAAGAAAGACTGTCTCATCTTCAAATACTGGGCAGATCTAAAACATCCAGGGGGGTGAAGTGACATGTCACTTGAAAAACCCGTGTTTTGGGAATGAGCTTGTATGAGTCATCCTCCATTCTACTTGTTACAGGTAATTAACTCATTATAGGCCAAATTATATTGTTACTTTGGTAGCCAGTTAGGAACATTTAACAAGGAGACAACTAATTAAAAAAAAAGAATATAAATATATATATATATATGTCTCTCCACACACACAGCATCTGACCTGTATTAGCATTAACCATCAGAAGTGTCCCATCATCATAAATGCAAGCTATCCAAAAGGCAAGCTCTTTTTTTTTTTCTTGTTGTTATTCAAGAATATGAAAGCAGCAGCAGAATCTTCTGAAATGTGCTGCATTTTCAGGAAATGGTCCTGGTGAGAGGGACTGTCCAAGAATATTATTTACATTTGCTGTGAGGAGTTAAAATAACATGAATTTTGGCGGCTGCTGTGATACGCACTTTCTTTTCGTACAAAATCCTACCCTGGCATTTGATGGGCATTCTGATTGATAAACAAGACTTTTCTGCATTAATACTGAAGATGCTATTTTGTTCCTCCCTAATATTCTCTTTAATCTCATTACAAGTGCACAGATGGTTTCAAGGTGGCTCTTGAGAGAACACTAAAGTTCATGTGAATTATGGACAATGTTCACTTTAAGCAAGAAGTTGGGGAGGGGGTTGTTCCTTTGCAGTATCTGTTCTGTGAAGTTTGTTAAACGTAAAGAAAGCTTAAGTTCTTGTATCTTAAAAGAAGATCTTATTTAACCCTTTTGTGTTCTAGATTTACTTACACATGTAGCCTAGAGCTCAGTTTTAGTTTAACATTGTGAAAATATTAAAAGAACCTTGTAACTTTATTCTTTTTCCTCATGCTAAAAACAAAAAAAAAAAAATTAAACCAATCAGATTAAAGTTTGAATTCCTTTCTGCCTATTCCAACAGGTCATGCTATTTTGTACCACTTCTGCTGTAAATTTATGTAAGAAATACGAACTGGGAAAATACCAACGTTAGGTCAGTAACTTCAAGCTGAATTTACCATCGGGGAAAGGTGGACAGGAATTTCTGCTGGCTTGGAAGGGAAGGAGAGCGTGTCTCCTGGGTCTGAGTTTAGTGGTTTGTTTTATAAGCAGATCTACTGTAGCCAATTTGGTCCATTTAACTTTGAGGTTAGATACAGTAATCCAGTGAATAGGTTGTGCATACTCTCTACGTCGAATGCATATTGTATGCTGTATCATTGGCATTAAAATGTCTTAAATGTTCTTTCATGCACTTTGACAACTTCACCTAGAATAACTGTATTCATAATGCACAAATAGAGGAATAACTGTTGTTTCTTAATCGTTTAGATGCTATAGAAACACAAGGCTAATTAAAAAACAATTACTGTATTAGAGGGAGAGAGAATATAGAAATAATTATTTTGAAACTATTTTGAAAATTGTTTGGAATTGAAATTGTGCCTGATTCATGGGACACATACACCCTTTTTTTTTTCCTCAAATTCATGGAGTACTTTCTATTCTAAAACTCTGCATGATTCTTGAACAAGATGGCTGTGTTCTGGTAAAGGTAAGTTACATAAAACAGCTCTGCCATGTCATCAAGTTTCAGACCTTCAACTGGGTGTGAGCCAGGGCTTCAAGGAAAAATAAAAATTGCCCGTGGAGGTTGCTGTGCCAGAGCCTGTCATTATAATTGCAGCTCTTTCTGTTTTGAAGCAGCTCAGTGTCTTGAATGAGCATCAGTGTAACTGTAACATGAGGTACCTGAGAACAGGAGCTACTCTTCAGCAGTGCACAGGCACCACACTGAAAAGAGTCCTGGTGCAATTATAGCAGTCCAAAAGTAATATTAACTGCTTTTATCTACTCAATGGAAGGTGATAAATACATTCAAAACTTGAATTTTGCATGACTTTTCTTTTGGATAAATTGTAATCCCCTGGCCCAGTGAATACAATGTCCTCTTTATATTTAGCTTTGTACTCTCTGAGGTGTTCAGTTCATTCTACCACCAGCAATTCCTTCTGTGATTATGCTACAACTTAGATATAAATCTCCAGGGGATAAAAGCACTTTTTTGTTATCTTACAATGATTATTTCAGTACAGAGACACATCGGGGAGGAAAACTGATACTAATGGAGTCATAAAAATACAGATTTTATAATAGACTCCAAGCAATGTGCCAGTGGAATATCTGACAGCACCTGTCCTCACAGTTGATGTGTAGACAGTTAAGTGTCCAGACAAATGAATTAACATTCTTTTTGTTGTATTGTAGTTACTGAAATTGTCAGTCATCAGAGGAGCAGCAAAGAGAAGGTCTAATCAAAGTAATCCCTTAATGTAACAATGAGCTTGTAGCCAATTCACTCTGGATATAAGTTTGTATTCTCCTGGAAACTTTTATACCTAGAAAACAAATGGAAACACTTAAGTTCACACTATTTAAAAATGAACTGTATTTATTGGCACCAGATGGTTTATTTCATTACTCAAGTACCTGATTAGAATTCTGCACACACAACAAAAATAATGTAAACATTAGTTAGCTGTGGTCCAACTCAAAAACTGTTGTGGCAGGAGCTGCTCTGTAAGGATACAGTTCTAGTGGACCCAGTTCATAATCTTATGCTGAGTTAAGACTGTGTCTGTACACACTTTACTGCATAAAGGACCATGGTGGAAAAAGAGTGCATAAGGTTAAATTATTCAAAAGTGTTTGCAGTGTACGCTTTACATGGTAAACTTTTGCAATAGTGGGCTTTATTTCTCACTATCAGCAGCTGTTTTGGGACAACAAACTTTGCTGCTGGTGGAAAGAGCCACTTCTGAAAGCCATCAGTGAGAGGGACTCTCTTCCTGGTCTTCACTCATTTTTCCTTTTTGTTGACTCAGTCAGCATGTGCAGCTGGGTATTTTAAAGTAGTTCTGCTTGAATGTTCCTCTTCTTGGCTTTTCAGTACTCCCCACAGGGAAAAAAAAAAAAAGCTTCAACTTTGTTGTTCTTACAAGTCCCTGCACGTCAGTCTGGGTGGATTAAAATATAGATGTTGGTATATAGAAGTGACAACCTCCTTGGATTTTACTGCAGTGCCAGGCTGTTTCTTCAGTTAACTGAAACATAATGCAGACACAATTTACCTGTTCTGGACGCCTCATCTTCCAATCTGAAGTTGGTCAGGAGGAAAGAAGGGATAAAAGCAGGAGGTAGAGGGTGCAAAGTGACAAGTGCTTAGTGGTCACGTCCACCTTCCTCTTCCATTCAGCTCAGATCACGAAACAGTAAAGAGGCAGATAATTACTTGCCAAACAGCACCAACTTTTTTGACTTGGTACTACAGAAAACTATTTTGCTTTATCTTTGTGAATATACCTGTGTCTGAGTCCATTCTGCAACATGTTATATGCAAAGAAATGAAACGGGACCGTCATAATTAGAAAACATTTTTGATGGATTATTTAGTAATAACTACATATTTTACTAATGGACCTTCCTATTTTGCAATATGCTGCTATTTTCTTTAGAAGAAAAGCAGAACTTTATAAGACTAACTGTAAATGATTTCAAATTCAATACGTGCATCTGAAGCATTAGGAAAAGATTACTGAAAGTATATATAGTTTTTAAAGATGATGATAAACTGCATCCTCTAACAAAAGGGTTTTGTTCTTCAGATAGTAGCAAGTGTTGATGGCAATGGTTTAAGCATAAGCAGGATGTTCCTTTCTGCTAGGTTTGTGCAAAGCCTAACATGCAGTAGGATGCTGTGAGTTAATGACTTGTAGCACGGTGCAGTGACTGTGTAAGTAATGAGAATAAAATTATAGAGACCTACTCTTGTCTGTTGGCTCTCCCTTCACACAAAAGGACAGATGACACCCACTGGCTCCTTGTTGCTTAGTCCCCTTAACTCTCCTCTGAGTTGCAGAAGACACTTCCTCTACTAGCATGCTAAGGGAGGATGGAAAACCACATTGCAACTGGAGGGTTTTCAGAAAAAAGAAAAGTTGACATCCCTGAAAGTGAAGTGTTGAAGTCATCCTCTACATCAAAGATGCAACATCAGAAGGAGCTTTCTTTAGGGTTCTTGGAAGTAACGCCTGAAAATGTTGGGGTGATTTTCTCCTCTTAGATTGTTCAGGGGCTCTTATCCTAAAAAAATAATAATAATATTTAAAAAAAAAAAAAGGCATAGCATTGTATCATCCCTTGAAAGAGACCTGCATGATCATCACTGCTGCATTAAGCAAGCTAAATGAAAGGTTCATTGTTAGCTCCTGAAACATTTAGTCTCATCTCTCAGCTTTTCAAAGGAGCAAATAAATGCAAGACTCAGAGGAAGGAGAAAAGAGTCTGAGCTAGAGTTAACCTAAATTCATTCTTCATTCCAGCAATAATTTGTCTTTTCTCCCCTCGCCTTCTCCTTCTGCAGTGTTTATACTACATTTGCTTTGGATTCCTGAAAGCTTTATCTACTCTGGTTTCTGGAGGCATCTTTTAACATGCTGCATTTAGCAGCAGCATGTGGAAGGTGATGAGTTCCAATAAGTTTATCGCTGTGGTCAGCACAACTGTTCTTGTCCACACTAGAGTGTTAAGAGGGTGGCTACCTAAAAATGTTTTAGCTGATCCACCCCATACCAGCTTTGCATGAATCCTGCTTATTTGGAGAGTCCGTTGCGTGCCAGAGATGTAACCTTTATTCTATCTGCAAGCAGACTTTACCCTTTGTTACCTTCCCCCTCCATCCCCTAATATTTCTCTAGATTGAAACATTGAAACATCAGGCAAGCAGCGCTTAGTTACAAATTGTGCAGCTGTACAGCTGTTTTCAAGTCACACTGCATTGCACTTGTTTTCTCTTTTTGACTGTTTGGTCTCAGGTCTTCTCAAATATAATAGTTCCAAATGGACCATTCCGTACACGGACACATAAACACACACAAATCCCCTGGGATGTCAAATGGCTGTAGCAGAATTATGCTGCTGGACTAAAACCAGCTTTCGCTTCCTGCACACCCACATACACATTATCAGTCCTTGTCTGGCTTGTGTTCTGGGGAGATGTAGCTCAACCCTATATCTCAATTTGCCTGTTTAATAGTAGCTGTAGTTTAATCATTATCAACTGCTATAGACGTAGTCCTGGAACCACCTTTATATTCATTTGCAATTCCACTGCAAACACCCCCCTAACAGCTGCGAGGTTTGAGTGACTGCACGCAGTTGGGTTACTGATCTTTCTCAGTAGCATGTGTCATGCTGTCCCAGGGGCACAGAACTCTGAAGGATGAAGGGAGCGTGTGTGTGTGCGTGGGATCAGCTCAGTGATGCTTACTGTACTCCAGCTGCTACCTCAATAGCAATACTTTGCTTAAAGCAGCAACTCCTGTGTGCTGTTTGAAACTTAACTAACCTGCTGGCCTGTTCTAGCACCCATGTAGGCCTTGATTTCTCTATTTGCTGTGATTTTTGTTGGCTTTCTCCATCATCCCTTTTGCAAAATCCCCCTCATCAACTATAATGCCCACTTCCACATCAAATTGCCATGTTGAAAGGCAGAGTCTGTGTGAAGACAACGTAACAGTAGAAACAATTACATCTAAAGGCTTGTATTGCTGGTAGCTGTTTCCATCTGTAATGGAAATGTTGATTTTTAAGTGTTAAATGACTGCTGCTGTTTAGGCTATGAAACTCCTAGAGATGTCTTAATACACTGTAGCAAATAACATTAAGGTGAAGTTCTACTTCCAGTTTAAATCCCTTCTTCCTTTCTCTAAACTGTCTCTGTGGACTTTCTCAACATGAGAAACCTTAGGGATAGTTTGATACTGCAGGCACTGGAGATACGCAGGCAGCGTTTAATACCACCTCTGCAAGTACAAAGTACCCATCCAGGCCAAGAGTACAAAACTCTCTCTTTGTTCTGCCTTTAATTCTTCCTTTCCATTACCCCCATGTTAACCCAGTGTTGTTACTCTGTGGATAAAATATTAAGCTATCACTCGTTTGCCAGGTAATGCTAAACATCAGTCACAGTGATCTATATAAGATCATTAGCCTGTGGTTGATACTGGGGGTCGGTTTGGTTTCTTTACATCAAGCTTCATGAAGACAGTTCTCCACTGTTAAAAGCTGCTGAAACAGGCAGATTCAGGAAACCATGGGTCAAGCAGACCCAAGTCAAACTCGTTACGTGAATCAGCAGCAGTTCCTTGCCTTTGCTGTTCTCTGTCTGGATGATAAAGAGAAAGCCAACTGCACTGCTATCCCAAGCCCTGGAAGATCTCAGGAGTCACAGAACCTGTCCATGAGTCCTTGAAGGCAATAAAGTTGTATATTGTACCTGCTTTCTAACCATGTTTGTTGTGTGAAACAATAAAATTGTTTATGAAGAGATAAAATGTATTAAACAAGACAGTGCTGATCTGTGATTGAACTATGCATTGTGGGGTGGCCTTCTTTTACCAGCCTTTGGCTGGTAGCAGAAAGGTAGGTAAGAAAATTCAACAAGCCTATGGAACTTAAATCACTCCACAGGAACTGAAACAAATGTTAGGCCCTATGCAGTCTGCATGCATCCAGCAAGGCAGAAAGATTAATGCCTTTATTTCACACCAGCCCTGAGTCAGTCACTTAACATCAACACAGATCAGTTTTCCTCAGCCAACATTCAGCATCTTTCTAGAGTAAAGGCAAGGAGGATCAATCATTTTGAGAGCAGTCTGCAGATAAAACATATCAGAGTTAAATATCTACTATAAAGATTACACAGCTTTGTGTAAAACATACCAAAATAGAATTCTGATACTGAAATGCATTTCAGATACAACATTACATTTCTGTTTTCTCAGAAAGCTCCATGGAGTCAAGATTGGGGCATTAACAGCAGAAAGAACAAAAGGTAATAGGCTTCCTGCACCATATAATTCTTCACGGTGAGACAGTCTGACCCTTGCTGTTCTTACTGTTTATGGATTTCTTGGTGTAATTTTCTGTTTGAGAGAGCTTAACTGTGAACTACAGTTTGTGGGTGCTGTGTAATTCCATTGCTAGATAACAGCTACTCCAGAGCATACAAGAAGAAGGAAAGCAGTAAGTCTTAGAATGTCTAATATTTATCCTTTATTTTAGAGCATATGGCTAAGGGGTTGATTACTTAAATATTAGAGAAACAGAGAAATCGAAAATAGCAAATTTTTCCAAGGAACCTGTGTAAACTCTTCCTGCACAGAATTCATCAGGATGTTAATTGAGAACTACCAGGTAAATAGTCTTCAATTTAAGAAAACCTCAGTAATGAAGTGACTTTCTCACTTCAGCCAGGGGCACATTCCTTGTGCCTTGTTTCTGTTACATACAAATTACTCAGTGTGCTATCCATGGCTGCTGAGGCCCTGTCTGTGCCGGCAGAGTCAGACAGAGACAAGCTTTGCACGCCAACTCCTGCAGTCCATGAAGGCAGCTGAACTTCAAAGGTTTGCAACAGATAACGGGTTTACATGATGCTGTTCTACCCATCTTTTGTTTTACTTCTCCGCTGGCACATAGGCTTTATCAAGAATTGTAACAATTCCCTTTGTATTGGTGAAAAGCCAAGCAACTAAGGCTTAGTGAAGCACCACACATGACACCACCCCTGCACCCCCAAATAAAAAAGATCTTTCCTTCTCGAGAATACGAAACACGGTCACATTCTCCAAGTTGCAACCAGCATACAACACTCACAGGGCAGTCTCACACAGGCATTAGTTCATCACAGATGACAGCCTTCCTTGCAAGCAGTTCAGCAATTAGTTCATGTAATTTGGCAAGGAGAGAGAAGTAATACTGGGCTCTAAAGTATCCACTTATCCCAAATCTATTTGATTGTGGTAGAGAGTTCTGAGTTACAGTCCCCAGCCACCCACATAAAAGAATCAAGCTCCGTTTCTGTGTTGTCTGTACTATGCCAAACCAGTATATGTCAAACCAATATATGTCAAACCAGAAACATCATCCCCAGTGTGACTGCCGCACAAGCTCCTCATCACACTGAAGTCACAGGCAGTATCAAGAAGTTCAGAGTTGCCAGGCCAGGCCGAGACCTGTGCACCAGCCCCTCTGCAGAGAAAAGGGTACAACTCCCTGCTACTGTGGAGAGAAGTCACTGTGGCATATCCTGCACCATCTGTGTTAGGCAGGCAGGACAGACGGGCAGTGATGTACAAGATAACACTGGCAGTACAGCCTTGGTGCGGTGCTGGGTCTAGTGAGGCATCTCCTGTGTGTTAGTTCCATGCTCTGCCCCTGCACCACTTGGCCATGGTCTGCCTGTGCTCTGCAGACCCTCTCTTCCAGCAGTAGAAAGGGCATAAGATCTCTGCAATAACATCCACCCACTTTCTCTCCTCGGACAAGTGGCAGGTCAGCACTGTGGCAAATGCTTGACTGGAAGCTCTCGAAGAGAAAGGAAAAAAAGTAGGAGCCCCTATGCTACTTCAGACTGTTGAAGGCCATGATGAAACCTTCACTCTCCCCATCCCTCAAGTCTTGTTTTAGGTCCTGAACATCTGTCAAGTGAAGATCAGTGAAGGGACATCCATCCTCCACACAAGTCTCCTTCCTAAATCCCACCAACTCTTGTCCAAAGTTGCATGGTGGTTTGGTATTTGATGGTATTGGGAAGTTTGGTAGGGGTGGAGTGGGATGCAAAACTTGGGTGGAATGTCCTCCTGGCATGCAACAAGGGAAGTTGCTTTGTTTTTTAAAATTAGCACCAGCCAGCCTCCATTTAGTGAACTGACAGTGCCCGTTTTATCATGTTGGACACGGAGCTTCCTGCAGAAGCAAGTTTTAGTCACTGACCCAGCCCCTGGGTAAAAGACCAAACTGTTCCTCAGAAACAGAAACAGTAAATCTCTCTGCCACATTTCATTCTCTGCTCAAGCTGAGTCCCGCATCAGTGATTGCACAATGTCAAGATGCAACATAAAGTATCTGGTTCCATGCTGAACTAATGCTTTGGCTCAGTATTTCATTTTCACAAGAAATGAAAAACAAATAGACATGGAAGATTACTGAGAGAGCAGGTCACTGGCCAGGGTGACTGGGCTACACTAGGCTGGCTGCTTCTTACAAGCCATTCAAGTTTCCTAAGGTTAGCTGGAGTACTGTTCTTCCCTTTCTCACACGAAGAGGGTGTTTGATTTCGCTTGCAGTGTGGTAAATATGTCCTTCCTCCCGGAGGTATTTGCCCTTTGGGAAAGGGTTCAAAGCATGCAATCCTATTTGTAAAGCACTGAAATACATGCAAAAAATGTTATATGCAGACTATTAAGAGGCTGTCTGTCAGTATTAATTTCAGAATTGCCTGTGTGTAGGAGAAAATAAAGTAAGTGTGTGATCCTAAATATAAATAAAATCAGTATGTTGGTCCTGAAGGAGAACATGAAAAATGTAAACTCAGAACCTGAAGGTTAGGGTTTAAATGACTTTCTTTTCATTTATAGTTAGCAGTCTTGAAAGTAGAAATTCTCCCCCATCTCACGTGACTACCTCTCCCACAGATGAGGTCTTTGGTAGCACTCAAATTTCACATCTATATTTATGTAGTGATCAGTGGGCAAAGTTTATTGAACTGCCACATTTAGCAGCAAAGAACTAAAGCTGAGAATTAAGAGATCAAATAACTGTGAAAACTTCTGGTATGTGGCTGAAATGAAAGTAGTTCCTAAATAAACTAGTTGTTCCTGCAGTTTGACCATTAAGATTCATCCGTCTTCCACTGGTATTTAATGAAAACCTCTCCAGGAACGCTGCTGCGTTGCTCAAGCTGGCTTGCAAACCTGGCCAGCTGTTTAGGCTGTACTTGTGTTAGGGCTGTACTTGTCTACAGCAAGTCTGGTCGAATCCTTGCCCCCTGTCCAAATCTGTGGGTCTTGGACACGTCCGGTGCTGAGATCTCCTGACCGCACAGTTATTAGCCAGGCAGTGCTCAACATCTAAGTATCAACACACTCTCACAGTGCAACAAAGACAGCAGCAGCAACGCTGACCAAACTTCAGCAAAATCATGTATTATTTCTTACATTTGGCAGAATTGCAATTGGGCAGCTAAACTGTGCCCAGCCTTGCCCTGCTGAGCTTCACGACCCACCCTCTGCTTTGGCATGAAGACCCTTTCCTCTTGAAAATTGGACAAGGTCTCTTCTGCTCTAAGATCACCAGGCCATACTGGCCATCAGCTGCTAAGCTCTGTTATCATCTTTGCTTTTAAAGCACTCTGGACAACCACAATGCTGCACAAAACATACCCATTTATTTAGCCAAGTGACATTAGCCCTGCCTATTACACTGATGCAACCAAACTGACAATTTTATTGATCCAGGTAGCCTGTTCCATGTCCCCTCTTCATTATTTTTCATTTGTCCAATTAAAGTAAAAGGAGAGAAGAAAAATAGGCTGTGACAGGACCCTGAATCAGCTGGAGTATTCATGTGGAACTACTCCCCACCTTTTCTTTCAAATGAGCACATCAAAATACACCAACAAGCTCTCAATCTCCAAACCAGGAGATGTTCTAGTTTATTAGGCTCTAAAGCTCTCTCTTCAAATAGATGAAAAACTGAGATGTGCTGGGTAAGGCAGTCGGTAAAAAGAGTTTCAGAGCAAATTCTCCCTTTCTTATCACTCTGTCCTTGTGGAAGGAGAGAGGAGCTCTCTCTTCTGTTGGAGTTCCCCAACCCATGTTGTTGCTCTTTCCTGCTAAAGGTTTTCTAACGAAAGAACAGCTTTTGTTGTTGATGTTGTTGTTCCAAGAGAAAGTACAGGTGGTTCCAGCAGTATTTCAGCTACAGACAAGCAGGCAGCTCTTCCTCACTGCTACAACACACCTCATCAGAAACAAAGGGGACGAAACTAAGCAGCTGTACCCTTTGCTGCATAAGACCTGCATCTGGTACCACTTGCATCTACTAAAAAAAAAAAAAAATCAAAAAACAAGAACAGTGTACAAGAACTAGTACAGGTCAGCTGATGTACCCAACCTGCACAGTTACTACAGTACACCCAAGATAATGAATTTTCTGCTGCCAAGGGTAACTAAAAAGTCATTTAGCATAAACAGGAGATCTGGGAACAATGAGCTTGCTTAATTTAATTCAGAGTGTTAAACCTGGATTTTTGTTGTCACATTTGATGCACAACTTAAAAATAAGCCACAAAGAGCTGTGAAGACAATATTCTTCTTCCTTTTACGTAGAAAAAGCTAGACAGAAGGCAGCTGCCAGTAAGGTAGCATTTGTTTTAGTCACGTAAATAATACCTTCCATAACCTCCGTTTCTTGCTGTCAACAAAGGACAGTAATAGAGAGACTGAGATAACAGCAGGTCTGCCTGAGCCCAGAGGTAACGTTGGGTCTGCAGTGATGGGCAGTTGAGCAGTTGGACAGATGGCCCTAAAACCTGTGCAGTGGCTCGGCTCCTTCTGAATGGCTGCTCTTTACTGTACAGTGTAAATGGTATGTGTTGACTACACTGTGCAGGAATTAGGGGGACGTGGTTTGCATAACAGCCCTGTTGTCTTGTTTGTTTGTTTTTAAATGAGATGTGTAAACCTGTAATCCAAATGTTTTTAAAAAGCTCTCCCTTTTTATAGCTTCCTTTCCCATCTGCCAACATGCTTTATATCTACATGCCTTGGGATTTTTCATGGTTGTTGCATTCAATAGCTTCAACAGCAATTGTGGGGTTGTTTGATGTTTATAGATATATTCAATTAGTTAGCATGGGAATGGCTTTGGTTCCTAATTTGTTCCATTTCTGTCTTCTCCGGTATGTTTCCACTGAGATCAGAATTCTAGAAGTCCAGAGTCTAACTGCCCAAGCCAGGCAAAGTCAGATGCCAAACCCAAACAGATGATACAAAAGTGCTTTTTCAATAACAAAAATAGATTTTTTTTTTATTATTATTATTAATTACCGCTATGCAACACCCCTCTATCTCTCTTATCTCCTCACCATCCAAACAGGACAACCAAGACAGCGTATGTTGGCTAGGCTCTTTTCTCTCATTTGGAATCATTTCACAGTTTTGTAAAACAGGCATCCAGCAGGCAAAAAGATTACCCAGAAGGTTCCCTATTCAAAGGCAAGTTCAGTTACAATGGTTAATCTTTGGGCCCTCACCCTCCGTCTCTCAAGCAATTCTGTCATTCAAGGTGCAGGTGAGAAATCAGTGTAATTAGTACATATTTCCCAGTGGTAGCTGAACTGACCTAGCTTGTACGTGCCATTTTTCCTCCTTGATCCAAGAGCATAGCAGCATCTTAGATTCAGCAGCATAAAGGGGAGATCAAGTCAATTAGTGGCGAGAGGAAAAAAGAGCAGTTCCTCTTGCATGTAAGAAAGGGAGAGCAAGTGCTGCACAGATTAGGTGGCTCATTACGTTCTTTTTCATCTTAGATTTTAAAAGGCAGCAAAAATGCTAAAATATCATCAGAAATATTTGCTATGAGTCTCTGCAGTCAAGCCGGTCTAAATGCAACAAAGTATTAGAAATCCCACACGAAGCCCAGGTGCCCAACAATTCCTCGTCAGAGAACTGAAATGCTTCACGTGGCATTTAGAATGCCACAGGCATCAGAGATCTGCCCTTTGGAGATGATATAAGGCATCAGAACATCTCATTATCCTTTACACTAGAAAAATCCAAACATTCACTCTACTACTGAAATTTTACTGCTAAATGTAGCCTCAGTTGCAAATGATTTGTTCTTTCAGAGAGAAAACCTCAAATATGAAGAACACCCTTCTCCTGCTGAGTTGCCTACACAGAAGTAAACAAAGCCCAATCCTTTTCACACAGGCAAATCATCAAATGTGTGGATTAAACACAGATTAATCGCTATCCCTCTGAGCATGCTGGCAACACTGCACATTTCTTTGGCATGAAAAAAACCGATCGTTTCCAAATGAAATTGCTGTCTCCATCCTGAATGGAACTAAAAGTGATCGAGTTAATATGGTGTACAGTGGATTATGGCTTGTCCATTGAGCAACAGTAGCCAAGGCCTCGTATGCCCTTAACCCGTTGCAAATGCAAAGTAAAATGACTTCCACATGGTTCAAGTTGAAATCTTGTACTAAGTTCCCATTTATCACCAGCCCTTCAGTAAATACTTCACATGCATTCTTCTCCTCTTGCAAACACAGTCCTTCACACACAGTTCCTCAAACATTTGTTATCATAGGAATGTAGATTTAGGGAGGCAGCACTGAAGTTGTTTACATGGAAATTTGAACAGGCCATGCAGAATAAGAATCTCAGTGCCTTGGGAAGTTTTTAACCGCAGCATAAACCAAATGCAATTTTCACGTAGTGCATGAATGATGGCACTTCCAGAAGGACAACATCCCCGTTATCACAGCAAAGTGCTGTCTGCCCTTGAAGGGAGAGGAATGCCAGCTCCTCCATCAAAGGACTACACTCCCTGCAGCACAAGCTTTCCCCTTAGCATTCTCTCACCTAAGAACTGACCAGACTTGAACCCGTATTACCTCACAAAAGTTAGCAGAATCACAGCCCGTGGCAGCCAGCCAGCATGCCAAGCAAAACACTGCTCTGATCTGTGCAGTCTTTTTAACCGCCCTGGCTGGTTGCCTTTGAGCTGGATCCTCAACTCCAGTGTCATCTTCAAAGAGACCAATAGCTGCAAGATCTTGCACTGCTTATGACAACAGACTGGCATTAAAATGGCTGTGAAATCTCACTGCATCAGAATGGGACACAGATATTACAGACCAACAGGGAGATGCATCCTGGAATGCGCAAATAAGACACACAAAAGGAATACCACATTTGCTGATGTTAAACAGCAGTGACCCAAAGTGTCACCCCTCTTTCCCTTCACCTGTGCAAGTCCCAGACAGATAAAGTAGCTTTCCGTAAGGTCACTAGACAGGAAGAGAGCAAACCAACAGCCAGTGTTTCTAAGTCATCCTGACTTGATTCATTCAAAGCACAGCTTCATCTCCATTATCCTTGGGTTGGAAGACATCTCCCTAGAGCACAAAGTCTTTCGGATTCTAGATTAAAGCCAGGGGTAGCACGGCAGAAAGCAAGGAACACAGACTTCACAAGAGGAATTTCATAAGCCCACACGTTTCACCCAATACACACAGAGACTTGCTGCCCAGGATTCATGAACCCCAGCTCTCCAACACGCAGCCACCTAAGCCCAGTGACAACGCTAAGGAAGGGCATGAAGAGCTAGACCTGTGCAGAGGTTTCAGCAGGTACATGTTCTGCCCACTGCACTGCCTGTAGCCACCGAGGCAGAACTTGGCAGTAAGATTTGCCAGCAGTAAGTGGTGTGGAACGGCAAAGGGTGCCAGGCTAACAAACCTGAGCTCACACAGGCACTGCGGGAGCGCGAGGACAAAGGAAGCCTAACGTACTGTGGGACTCCTGAGTGATGTGGAGGATGGGAGAAGCAGTGTGACAGGGACCTAAGAAACACCTGGGATCCAGCAGTCTGGGTGGCAGAAACAGTGTGAGGGCTCTGAGGGTTTTCTTCTGTTTTGTTGTTAACACAGGTGCTTGTCGTCTAACAGACAGCTGTACTTTCAATGGTACAGGCTTCTGCACATCAGCACTCTTACATCAGGAATAACCTGGACCTGCCTAAACTGCTGAAAGGAGCAACACAGGAGAGGCAATCTGCTCAAAAAAGCAGACTGCTGTCTAGACTTGAGTTGTGAAGCAAATTCTGCTTCAGCTTTACCAAGAACAGCCAGGTCATCAGAAAACAAATGAGAGAAACAGAGGTGGGGTCACAGGGTGAAACTAGAGAAGGAGGGGTCTGGTCCAACAGCAGATGCACACAGCAATCACAAGCACTCTCCTCTCCCAGGTGTCTTCTGTGCCCAGCAGCTGGGAGCAATCGGAGGTGTGATCTCTGCCCTTGGTAAGAACTAGGCATGAGCATGTGCATCGCAGAAGTGGGAGAACAGATCTGAGGGTGAACTGAATAACTGTGTTGTAGATGCTCCTCAGACTCAACAACTTGAGAGACTCAAGGTGGAAAGTATAAAACCCCAGTTAGCTCTGCAGTCTAACTGCAGGAGAGGAGCTGTAAACTGAGAGACATTCAGCTTATTTTTTTTTCAGCTTAGCAAAAAAGAACTCATGCCCAGCATGGATGGTTCAGATGCACTTCACCCCCTCTTAACTGCCAGCATAGGGGGGTGCTCCGAGCTAAGCACTCTCTCTACTGCCCCAGGTGTTAACTGGCACCAGGCTAGGAGGAAATCCCACACAGAAGTTCTTCCTTCACCTAAAGGACTAGTGAAAACCCCACTTGCTAGACTACACAAAGAATGCAAGGGTAAGCCTGAGTGATACAAAATTACTGCACAGCCTAAACATGCCAGACATTGCTTCCTAAAATTGCTTCTGCAGTTGTTAAATCAACAGAGGAGCTCATTTCACACCTGCTGCAGTTTAATTGGTTTGGCCACAGGTGACCAGGCTGTATACAATATTCTACGTAGTCTGGTATAGTCTTAGTGCTTTCCTTCTGCTGCAGCAAATTCCTCCTTAAGCATGTCTGGAAACAGAAATACAGAACTGAGACTATCACAAGGTGTTGGTACAGAGAGGCCTATCCCCATTCCACTGGTTGTCAGCTCTGCTAGGACAAGGAGCTGGCCACTGTTTTCCTTTTTCCCTCAGACCACTGGTTCCATTTGCATTACTGCCTCACATAATGCAAGAGTCTTTACTCTTCCACAGTTCAGTTAACTCCACTCTAAAAATTTTTCTCCTAATGTTGAGGCAAAGTTAACCGCTCGCCAAGCCAAGTGTGCCTGAGGCATGCCCTTCCTGCTCCGCCCTTTAAACATGGAAACAGTCACACAGTAAAATCTAAAGAGTCATTGAAAAAAAATCTTCAAGTCTCATCTTCAGTGCACTGCCCACAAGATATATGCAAATGGTTGGGCAGATCATGCTGTTCCAACAGTGGTCACTCCCCAAGTTGCAATTTTCTTCCCCTTCTGCTGTGATCCTTCATTCCTCTGACATCTTGTATCCCTCTCCTATTTTTTAATAATTGATTAAAGGTCTTTAAAGAACTATTAAAATTATTAACTCCCTTAACATTTCATTACATACACAGTAGAGTCTCGAGTCTGATTGGAGCCCTTAGACACAGTGATACAAAATAATAATAATAGCTGCAGAGCTGTGGTAATACTCTCCAGTTGTGATGGGCATGCTGGAAAGATTACTTGATGTTTATAAAGCTTTTTGAGACTCTTAGATGAAAGTCAAGCTAGTGATGCACAGGATTTATTATTCTATTCACCACTTCAGTATCCAAGGCTAGCATCTATTCTAGTTGAAAAAGATTTTTACTGTATTGTAAAATGGAAACAAAATGAAATATATACAGTGCATGGTGCTTTATATATAAGGCACTGGCAGCACAGAAACAGAATTTCATTATTGAAATGGATGTAGCTGAAGCTGTTACACACAGTAGGTAAAAGACCAGATTCAGTGACCTCTTATTCCATTTAATCAAAATTGTTAGTATATGGTTTTCCAAAGGCCAAAGAAAAAAATCTGGGTTTTTTTTTTTCTTCTTTTCTTTATTACATATTTCATCACTTTGTAATAAACCTTTGTAGTTGCTTATGATGTGAATCTCAAGCAGACTTGACCAGCAATAAAATGAAAATAAAGTGTATGTAGGTTCAACAAACAAAGCCACCGTTCTTCTGTAATACCCTGTGCATTTAACCACCAGATCAGAACCATTCGAGGAGGCTGCACTTCCTCTTCCTCATCACAAGTTTCTGCTCATTTCACAGCACCCCCCACTGCTCTATTGAGACACAGGGCCCTTGCAAGTTCCCCCCTCCTCCAGTTCTGTGCTTGCTGAGCACAGAGGGTAGACGGTGCTGCTTTAATGGTGCTAGTTATGCTATACGTGGTCTTGCTGTTTCTAGGAATAGACATGCTCAGACATCAATTAACATCTAATTGCGGGAATTAATCTTGTTCATCTGCCTCAGACACCACAGAGATCAAACCAAGCCTATTTGCAGCCCTATTTTTAATTTACTGGAATTATAGGGGTTTTTTTCTCATCCAGTGAAAAATAATTAAGTGACATGCTGTCCAGAGAATACACAGTTCAGGGATCTGGGTGTTTATGAAGAAATGAACCAAGCAGGAAAAGATCACAACTGTTTGTGCCAAAGCATCTTTGTTACTGCAAGTCTTTTCCTCTCTTCACACCCTCTCACCAGTATTTCTCTTCACACCTTCCTGCTTGAGTGATCCTCAGAGAGTGAGAATTATGACAGTGTCTTGGGAAGGAGTTGAATTTACCACCCTAGCAAATAATCCCCAATTCTCAGGGTCAGCCTGTGCATAAGGGCAAAACAGGCATGGAAAGAAGATAAAACAAGGAAGTGGAGGGAGAGGATTTAGGAACAACAACCACCACCAGAAAAAAAAAAAAAAATCAAACAAAATGTTTTTTTGCAGCACTCCCTTAAAGCAATCACCCATCTTCTTTCTTACTTGCTGAAGACAGTCATTGCAGGCCACAGACAAGGATTTGGACTGCAGTTTGCAAGTTTTTATACTGAATGAAGCAAAGCAGCTTTCAGCAGACAGCTCCCAGTCTTAAGGTACCGCTCCAGTTTCCTAGAGCAAGGAAGGCTTGGGCTTGGCCAGTGAGTTAGGGTGGAGACAGGTTGGATTATTTAGCAGGAAAAGAACAGAACCCTACATAACCTGGAGTGAACCTGAAACAGATACTGTCAGAAAGCTGAGCTCCAAAGGGCTCTGTGACAGAAATCAGACATGAGACTACACTCTGGGACTGGGTCACAACACCTTCTACACCAAACCCAAAGCAGCTGAAGCAAGCATTATGTCCACCTACAATGCAGACTGCCGACCTGTATTTATGGGAAGGTCTTTGATGACTCGTTTGGTTTTCAGAAAGAAGCAAACCATTCCTTTCTCATTCCTAGGTTAAACTGGCAAAGTCCTAGGTTAAATTCCAAGGTCAGCTAGCATGACGTGTAGCTTCACTCAATTTTACTGCCTGTGTCAGTCCAATTATTCTCTTAGCTCCTCAGCACCAGTGATCAGAATTGATCTCACCTCAGGCCTTCACCCCTCTCCTTCCTTTTTCTGTCATTTGCTAAATACAGCATGCCCAGTAATAACACTGAACCCCTTCTTTTACTTCCTTCTGTTAAAGGAGAATGTGGAACATTCCCACTTCCTACTGGCTCAAACTCCCTCCAGAAATGCAGCTTGAGGAAAAGGTGCTGTGAAGCTTTCTGTCACCTTTACTATAGTTCACTCCCTATGTGAGGAGCACATTTGGAGGGGATGAACACCAACCAGCTGCACACCCATAGAAATTTCAGAATTTACCAAAAATTAAAAAGGGTATGGGAGAAGCACCACCATTCCTTCAGCTCTCACAGATTTTCAAAAATCCCACTTTTTTATTTTAAGAGAGGAATGGTTCCCAGAGCTTTGGCAACCAGACCACATTACATTGTTAGTCCTAAACAGAAGGAATTTCTGGTTCCTGTAGAAGAGGAAGATGCTCAAAAACAAGACTTGGTTTGGTGACACTTTCCTAGGAACAGGTCAAATTTACACATCCTTATGTGTGAGTGAAAGGCAGAGACAGACTGTTGGTAGCAATGTGTGCTAAGAAGTAAGAAAAAAAATACAAAACCAATTTATTCAATGCACATCATTAGTTACTTAATTTATATTCCTACCAAGCAGCAATAAACATCCTTCTGCTGCTTCCCATTCCCTTCCCCCCCAGCTTTTCCATTAGGAGCTCAGCTGGAGGCAAGGAAGGAGTGGGAGAGGAGGGAAACAGAGAACCTAATTCCACATACCTAGTTCTCTCAAAATACTGATACATAATTCTGCCAATGTACGTTACCTTGACTTACAACCTTTGTGCCCCCTGCAGTCCTTACTCACTGCTGACAGCAGAGCTCCAAACTACTAACACCACAACTCAACAACAATTTGACTTGCTTGACATTTCCTCTACTACATTATTTCCAGAGTTTTCCCCTCTTTCTCCTAATTGCATCCCCCCAAATCAACAATAATCCATACCATTACAATCCAGTACTTTTATGAAGCAAGAGAAAGTAATGCTGTCAGTGAGAGAGCTGAAAGAACCCATTTTATACTGTTCCATCCTACCCTACAGTAAACATACTTTCTTTAGGAGATAGATATTGCAATGAAACAAGAACATAAAGAAAAGTGAACCCCTTCCAGCACAAAGGTCTTAATTCTATGCCCAGATGAAACCGCCACAAAACATATAAAGCAAGGAGCATTCCAATTGGATGGTATTTACCTCACTTGAAAATTATACAGAATTTTCTAGTGTGAAAAAGCACTTGCTATCAAGTGCTAAATGTATCCTACGGCACGGAAGAAAAGAAAGAACAGAGAATTAAAACTCTCAGATAAAGAGAGTAACCTTAATGTATACCCTAAGCTAAAAACCAGTACTTTAAAAAGTGAGCTATGCTCCAATAAAAACGTTCTCACCTTGAGAGGTCTCCTTTCTTACAGACCTCAGAGGCACAGTGACACCCCGATCCCAAAACAATCCGTTTACTTCTCCAGAGTAACAGATAGACACCCGAACTCAACAATAACAAACAGGTAAAGTGGTGCAAACATGAGAAAAGAAACCAAATAGCTAAACACAACAGTGTTTTGGGTATCATGCTCCAGGCATGGAAGTAATGCTGAAGCATACCAGCACTTTACATAGTTTTTGTAAATAACAGCCAAGATTTTCCTGAGTAGGAGAAAAGGGTGTTTAGATAAAAGACTGGAGTATCCCATTTCTGACTTGAACTGCAAAGCAAATCAAAATGTGACTTGCACTCCTACCTCGGTTTGTCATTTATATAATCATGATAATAATATTCAGCGTCTTTAAAAATATATTACTATCTTTGATAAATGCAACATTAATTTTATTCATGCTAGTCACTTCCATTTTACTCATTAGCTCTACTTGAAGACATCACAGCTTTATTAGAGAAACTAAAACTCCTTCATAAATTTCAATTACCTAGTACATATCATTATTACTATTATTTTATTAACTCTTGTGTAATTGCCTGTTGTGCATACAATTACAAAGTTAATAAATGCAAATCCAACTTTAGAAGTTCTTTGTGTAACTTGTATTTGCATAGCTGGCACCCATGTGTGCTTACATAATTTTTTCACTAGCTTTAAAATCTCCATCCTGAAATTTTCACTGTGCTTACACATAGTAGTGTGATTAAGACATTAAAACATTATTTTTTGGCGATATTACTTACTTCCAAAGCAGCCTTTGTGCCACTGAAAAAAAACCCCAAACAACAAACAAACAAAAAACCAACAAAAAACCAAACAACCCCCCCCCCCAAAAAAAAAACACAAACCCAAATCATCTTACCATTTAGATGTATGCAGAAATATCCATATTTACAGAAACAGAGGACAAAGAGGATCAGATTTGTTTTAAGAGGACAACAAAGCCACCTAGTTGGGTCTTAGGCATAATGTATGAAGAACCCAAATTACTAATCAACAGATTTCACTCAGCTGTTGCCCATTGATGGCAATGACCTGCCGTTATAGAACACCTGAGGACTTAAAATATACACCTGAGAGAAGGCAGAATTCAGTTTTTGAGCACTACTCCAGGGATCATTATTAATTGGTAAAACAACTATGTGTTCCCTGAGGGAGGGACCAGAGCTCTGGACTCTCAGGTGAGTGAAGTACTTCATGTTGGAGCTAAATTTCCTTTTCCCATGAATTATTTTGTGCATGATGACATAGCTTCAGTAACACAGGTAGCAAGTACTGTGCCACTCTCCCAGTAAACTGCAGGCTTAGATTTCTGGGAGAGAGATGTGACTTTGAAAGTTGTGAGGTTGCAAAGAAAACAATCTCTCACTTTCTGCACAGTTTCTCTGACAAGGTGTTATATACCAAGATGACACCTTCATCTCTTCTCCTACAATGAGAATACATTAAGGAAGAAATAAAGGCTCTCTTCTCTTTGCAGGCATCTCCATTCTGTAAAGAACTCCAAATATCCTAAATGTTTCCTAATTAAACACTTGATCTCTAAAAGGGACGTGATGGATGATGAACCCTTCCACTCACAATTTCCTACTGGTGGATCACTGTTCTGGAAACACTATTCTGGAAGTCATTTGGAAACACTGTTCTCAAAATCATTTTGATGTACCCAGCTTTTCCTATACCTCATTCAATGAAGCACAAGTGGGATTTGATGCAAGTTTCAGATTCAGCTCCAGGGACAGGTGATTAAAAAATAAAGCATTCTGGCATTTAAAGTGCTGTACTTCATTGTGCTGAATTGTTTTTGGTATCTAGCTCTTAAAAACTGACATAATGAAGCTGTATTTATTTGCCTTCCTCAAACTTAACAAACATCTGAAGGTAAACATGGCAGGTTAAAAGGAAAAAAAGTGTGTGGGGAAGGATGCAAAACTAAATTGATGGAAAGCAGAAAGCAGCTGTAATATTACAATAAAAGAAGAGATTTCAGGTCGGACTATAAAAGTTTTACATAGGCAAGGACGAGCAGGTACAGTACAGACCCATACCCTCCTTGGGGCTTGACACCTGGGGAGCTGCAATTCAGGCCGCAAGAACCGGATAGTAAAATATGGAACCACGACGGGAAAAGGCAGGAAAACAACAGACAGAAACTGAGCGAATCGTAGGGCGTCTCTTGTAAATAAACATAACAACGATGGAATTACTGTCAAATCAAATTATACAAATCAGAGGTCGTAAGATGCAGCTGCAGAGCGGCCTGGATCGATCACTCCAAACGGAGCGGGAGGTGGGCAGATGGTACCTCTGGCACACAGAGCAGCTCCGCACCCGAGGCTGGGGATGGGCAGCCTCGTTTAAAGCGTGGCTTCAACAGATACGGGGGTGCAGGAGGGCACTGCCAGGGGCAGGGAAAGCCAAGTCTCTCCTTCACCCGAGAGAGAGAACACAAGGCCGAAAGGAGCCCCAGTGACACCTCCTCGGCCCGGCGGTCTCCGGCTCCCTCTGCCGGCGCTGCCATGGCCGGCGCTGCCCCCGGGCCGGGGCTGCGGCCCCTCGGCTGCCCCGCACTGCCCCGGCCGGCACAGGGGGCAGCGGGGACGGGCCGGGGACGGCCCTGGCGGAGACCCTGGGGCAGAAACGCTCCGGGTGCGGCTCCTGAAAGAGGAGAGAGCCCTGGACCCGCGGGCGAGGGGAAAAGCCGGTGGCGATGTGGGCAGTGCAGCGGGAGGCGGGTCGGACCCCTCGTGTGGGGGCTGTGGCGCTGCCGGGGCTGTGGCGCTGCCGGGGCTGTGGCTCTCCCGGGGCTGTGGCTCTCCCGGGGCTGTGGCTCTCCCGGGGCTGTGGCTCTCCCGGGGCTGTGGCTCTCCAGGCGTCTCCGCTGTGAGGCTGCGGGAGGTGCTGAAGGTCGGGAGGTGCCTCTCCAGGGGGAATCCCGTCCTTCTGCCTTGAGAAAGCCCCGTGAGAGGTGCTGCGTGTTGCCTTTCACGGCGTATCTGATCAGAGTAAGGCGCCTCTCCGCGGGACAGATAAACCGCCTTTCTTGTGATGAGTATTCTCCTTTTAAATTTGAATGGACTCCTTCAGTAGAATAAGTTGGTTTTATCGTTTGTTCCGTTCTGTACAAAACACACCAGATTTGTTGCTAGAGATAAAACTGTAGCAAAGGACAGCGTTTAACAAAGATATCAAAGGGTTCCTCACAAAGCAACGCTCAATACACACACTTCATGTTATCGATGCTAAGGAAAGAAATAGATGGTGATTTTAGATCATCCGTCTCCAGAGGGAAAAGGACTTTCCCCAGTAGTTTTTAATGTAAAATTTCATCCTGCGCCCAAAAAGTCCCAATTGGTTCTTTCAGCTGTATTTCACTAAGGATCCTAGAACAAAATAGTTAACTCTTGAATAAATGACTGCATTAAGTTCACAATGTCAACCTTAATATGTTACTGTTGCTTTTTTAGCTGGCTGTGTAGATATCAGAATGCATTAAATAGTTTGTAGGTTGCTTTCCTTTCACTCTTTCCTTGCCCAGCATTTTGGCATTTGCTTGGGATACTCTACAACAAATTATATGAAAGAAGCAAAACCTGCCTCAGCTTCCATAACAGCATGAAGCTCACAGTGTAGCTAAGGCAAATCTTCCTTTGAGGTCTTGGCCAGACAAACTGTTATTTAACTCACCTGCTTTTATTTTTTAATAAAATTGTCTTTAAAATGTATGTGGCACATTGGAGGGGACAAAGTGTACAAGGACAGAAAGTGCATTGTCAGCCAAATAAGCAGCTAAATGCAATAAATAAGTAATGAGAGGAGGCAGGAGGCCCTGAAAGATGGGCCCATAAAGATGTGGGAATGCCCAGGAGAGCAGTCTTGTTAAAGAGCAGACACTACAGCTTTGCTCCCAGGCAGCCACCCAAAACAGGGGACGTGGAAGAGAAAGCTACCAGCACTCAGGGCAGATGCACTAAAACTCCAAATGCAGGCACAGACACTTGGAGGGCTAGAATATTAATGCTTTACATAGTCAGACAGGGGCTAATTGCAGGTCACAGGGGAAAGGAGAATCAGTTTCTACTTGCAGCGTCCTAGAGGGATCAGACAATCTGCCATTTCAGTTCACTAAAAATCTAAGGCATTGTTCAGAAATGACTGAAGCCAATTCAGGGAGATTGGGAATTGTTCCCTCTTCTTTGTTTCCCTTCCTCCAAGATGGGAAGGGCAACACTCACCTTTCCCTAATGCCTTATGTCCAGCATTTGTTGGAAAGTGACACTGTTGTGAAACTGTTAAATCCGAGTTGTTGCCATTATTCCCAAGTGTTTCACAGATTTGTTACATAGCAAGGAACATTATTAACTGCTCACATCACCATATGCCCTTGGCTTCACAGTTTTCCATTTAAAGATGGAGATGGAGACTGGGGAAGATACTTTCAAATAGAGGACCTGTAAATTTGATTTTCAGAGGTGCTGAGATTTCTTAACTGCCAGTGAAATGAAGTGGAGGGGCATTTGCTCAGTTTTATTGGGGTATTGCATCAATTTAAAAATAAAAGCCTTGTTTATGCACCCAGGTTGAAAATTTTGGCTGTGAGTTTTAGCAAGCATCAGTCTAAGGCCAAGTGCAAGATCCACATGGAACATGGAAAAAAATTCTCATTTCATTCTTCAGAAATATTTGAAGCATTTTTGACTCAGCTTTCCTTTCTCAGTAGCACATGGTGCTCTGGAGATTTCTGGGCCTGCTCTGTTACGTTCCTACTTAGATAGTCATTAACAGAGTTGTCCCCTTTGGGGAGAGGGGCAGGGGAAGAGAGGCCTGAGGATTGATAGCTGAAATGCTATCTGAAACTGGCTGTGGAAAGCCTGTGAGAGGAATAAACCTATAAAAAGATGATTTCTTTTTTACCGTGAAGATGCAAAAGGACCTGTGGTGCATTAATTTTTCATATGGAAAAGATAGAAACAGGTTGCAAGTTTAAATAATTTACTTAGAAGAGGTAACGCACTCTCTTTTATCTCTAACTCATTCATTTTTCAAATGCAGATGTTTCTGAGAAGCAGACTACTGCTGGCTCCTGAACAAGTTTGTAGTGGGTGTGGTTTTACCAGCTACCAGCTTGGCGGAACCCCAGGTGATAAGCCAGCCCCTAATGCCAACTCATCCCACCACTGCAGGGTCAGGTGAACAGCAGGGAGAGGGAGAAGCAAGGCCTTATTTGTCAAATCTTCTGTGGGAAAATGTCCAGGTGCAACCCAATAAAATACCCCTTAGAGCAGCTAAAGCCTTACAATGATATCCTTAGGAATTTATTCTCAAGCAACCTGCAAATGATATCATTCATGGACTTCCACCTAAGAGGAATTCTGGGACACGCTTTCACACTGTACTTATTAGGTGAACAGCAAGCTTTGCTTTAGTCATCCTGCTTGCTGGGGTTGAGCTGCATATAAGGAAAAGGAACACCTCCCAGACCTTTTCTGGCAACGTAGTGCAGTATTGAATCTGATAATTATAATTAATAGTATGCGTGCACCTGTGCTAAATAGAGAACAAGAACAGGAAATGTTTGAAATGCACCAAAAGCATTCAAAATACTTCACAACAGCAGGTCATCTATTTACAAGCAGTCCCATCTTTCAGAAATCTCCGTCCAGGCATCAGTGTTGGAAGCCTTTCTTTGCCAAGAATTCACTCTAGTTGGAGACTGAATCAGGAAACAGAATCTCCTGCTGCTTTAAACACCTTTACCAACAAGAAAGAGCATTATAGGCATAACAATAATGTGTATTTTTTTAAGGCACTGATGTCATTCTAGGAAAAGCAGCTTTGGAAATGCCAGCACATTGAGCCTCCCACCATGTTGGGAAAGAGCATTCATGAAGGAGCTGCAGAAGAGGACCGTCTTAATCTCTGCTGAGAGGTATTGGAGTGTAACCACTCGCAAAGGTCTTTACACCATGCAAGGTCTTCTAATAAGGATTTAGATTAGTGTCTCTCATCTCTCACTACACAATGGCCTTTATAAAAGACAGGTGTAGAAAAATAATTGTTTTCAAAACTCCTCATTACAAAACCATCTGACAGATGGCGGCTGGCAGTGAATGTGGTTGCTTCGACCCAGTTTATGTATCTGAAGAGTAAAGAGTATTCTGCACTTAGAATGAATAGTTAAATCATGCTTATATTATTTGCTAATGATTAGCTTGTAAGAGATGATTATATTAGGCACAAGCTATTTTCTAACAGCTATATGACCTCATGGAACAAGCCAGTATCAATCTGATTTTAGATTGCAAATGCTACAGTGCCAAACAGTGATGGCTGTTAGTACAGTCCCTCCGTTAAAATTTCTTTACACAAAATACTCAGTCAGTAACTCTGGGGGAGAGATCCACTTAAAGAAACTATTCTCTGTTCAGAAACAAAATTCAAACTCAATGGGTAAACAATTTGTTGCAGATAGCTTGGGTAGATCAAGAGCGGCAGGCTGGGCATACTGTTGCTGTCCTCCTCTGTTCCCACAAAAAAGCCCTCTTGTAAGGGTGCATGCTGCAGACCAGCACAAAGGACAAGCAGAACATCAAGTATTTTCTTTATGGAAAAACTGAACACGATGCTTTTGTCAGCTGCTTCCAGTAGATGACATGAAGCTGTGGGCAGGAAATAGGAAGCTCTAATAGAACAAAGCTTTTCTAAAGGGCAAGTCAAGCAAGCGCTCTCTAAAATTCCGAAAAGAACAAGCACACATTTTGCAGGCAAATCTGCTGTCCAGCTGGATCTGTTTACCACCTGCCTTATCTCAGAGGCACAGCTGAAGTAATAACAGAGATTTTGATGCAAGTGAATTGCTTAAATATGGCTCATTAAAAGCCAGGGCGACTTGGGAAGGTGAAGTATCTGCTATAAGACACAGTAATGTCAGTACCAGGGACTAACATGCAAGAACTCCCTCATTGCTGGCCATAAAGTGGCCCAGTGAGGGCTGTCTGCACGAAGGGTTTGGAATATGATTTTGTTGCCCTCTGAGAAAGGGATTTGAGTGGAATATGGGAAAAAGGGGAATATATATAAATCACAGAAGCTGCAGATGGACAACCTAATCTACATCTATGTCAGAGTCACTGTCACATTAGATGGTGGCCAAGATTTATTCTTCCAGAGCTCTTAGAAGGAGCTGAAGCTTCCAGGCAGCCTGGGGAGATAACTATGCTATGGGACTGAGTATGACATGGCACTTTTCCTATTAAAGAAATAGGATTAGCCTATTGCTTACTGTACCTCCTAACCTTGGTGATTTGAAACCTGTTTCATGGTGGCCATGGCAGGCTATGATCGCAGTGCAACTTGCTGTGAAGGCAGCTGGCTACCCAGGAAGGATGATTAGTGACTCCTTTCATCACCCTCACCCAGAAAAGGAAAATGACCTTTACATGACTCCTGCAGAAAACCTGAAGCCTCCAGATGCCTTGGCAGCAAGACAAAGTAGATACTCATCAGTAGGAATCTTGAAACTAGTATCTCTGGTCCAATCCTGCCAGCCCTCAGAACACACTTGACTTTTGCACCCTTCAAGGAAGACTCATACTTTTCTACCAGTTCCTGAGTAATTTTTTAGTTGTCACAAACATCACAAAGCAAATGGGTATTCACTGAAGCTGGGGCCTTTTAACCAAAACTTTTCTATTAACATTCATTCTGAATCCTTATCCACAAAGGTGAAATGTTGGGCTCATATTGGTTATTGCTTCACATTAAGTAGAACAATTGATTCTTCATGGAAGGGAAGTACTGGCACAGAGGTATCAATCAAAATTCTCGTCTCTAAGCCACAAATGTGTTAGCCCATGGGAACCAGAAGAATGTGTCAAAAGAATCAATGTGCCTTTACCCTTCATTATACAGTAATAAAGAAGAATTTATGAATCTGTATCTGACTTGCTCTTCCTTTTGTCTCCCTGAAGCAGGGTGACAGAACATACACACACCAACTTACCCAAATCCAGTATCTAAGACAGCAGAAATCTGATTATAATGCTATGCTCTGTCAGCTCTCCAGAGATCTTGTAACAGTTTGTAATTGCTAATTCAGGCTCAGAAACCCCAGTGTGAAAGGTAAAGCCAGTATTTTCATTTTTAAGTATGAGTAAACTGAGACCAAGTGAGGGGCTATGGCTCATAGAGCATTGCTTCAGGAAGACATCTTAGAACTGTGGCATTGCCGCCTTGGAGCGGACTGGTTAATGAAGGTTTGTCCCCCAGAATTCCAGAACAGTGTGCCTGCTTAGCTTAATGGGGTTGGTCACACATGGGCAGTTGCTACCACCAGATAAATCAGAGGAAAGTGTAAAATTCCTCTGGCAAAAATTCATATTGTTCCTAGGGCATGCACTAATCTCTTTTATTAAAAACACTGTCTGCCTCTTGCTTAATTGCACTAACATCTTTGAGTCCATTTTTCAGGATATATCAAAAGGGAAACAAAAAATGTAACTCTGTGGGCAGAGATGCTGGTGTTCAGGTTTCTTTTACCAAATAGAGAATTGGGATAGTCTATTAGTGCTGTTGTAATGAAAATACAGCTCTCCTTCAAAGTCTTTAGAATGACAAAAGAGCTGATTTTATGCTTGGTTACATATTCATTTTAATGGAATTTTCCTTCTCCCCTCATTAGCCAAGAAGGGGAATGTTTCAGATTACTGCTATCCCCTGCAGTTTTCCGTGTTCTCCTAGGGAGGTGAACATATCCAGGAGGCAAATGAAACCTGCTTTCGTTCTCTCTAAATATTTGAGTACCCAGGATTCCCTTAAAGGATTTTTCATTTATCTGCCTCTCCTTCTGTGTGCACATCTCAGCTGATCTAAGAAACTCATCCTGCTTTTCCACTGAAAATAATCATAGTCATGTATCTGATTTATCATGACAGTGTAGAAGACAAGCACTTTTCCATGCTCAGTTCAAGACACCTTTGCAATCCATCTTCTTCTCCTGCACCTCCATAGTCGTCTGAGTTTTGCAGAGCGGTAATTTGCAGAAACTAATGCAGACCATGCAATCACCACTCTCTTTTCTGGGATTGGATTACTCAGATTATGGCTTGTCTCTAGTATGGCTGCAGTGAGAGTTGGGTCTGACACACTTCATGTTATTGCTTAGGTGCAGAGGTGGAGAGCACGGACTTCCCACTTAAAGGGTTGGAAATCCCAGAGCTGATCTGTGTTGCATGGAGCCTCAGCTATAAACCTTGTCAAAGTACCTCAGTGCCTGTGCCACACTGGCAGGACAGGTGGGCTGTCAGGAATAGCGTGCAGGGACAATTTCCAGCGCCACAAGCAGTGAGACTGAGTACAGCTGTGCACGGTAGCTCTGCTCAGGCTGGATCTGAGCTAATGCCGTGCAGAACCACCGCCTGTGCATCTGCCGCTCCGTGCTCCTGGTTCCAGCACTGCTTTGTTCAAGTCCTGGTGGAGACCTAGATACAGCTGCAAACCTAGATCCAGGCTAGCACTGCACTGGATTAATGAAAACTCTCTCTGGAAGACCAGGGAATGTGTGACTATAACAGTGTGACTGTAAGAGCCAACCAAGCTCTGATACGGCCAAATAGGCTCAACTGAACTCAGAGCTGGACACACTGAGTGTATTATATTGTGCTCTCAGGAGCACCCAGTAGTATTTGTATAGGCTTCTCATCTCACAAGTTTATCCATTACCTTTCATAATGAAGATTTTACTGTAGGATCTCTCTCCCATCTCTTTTCCAGTAGTATTTAGGCATACGGGAAAAACAAATATGGCAGCTGAGATTTGCAAGTTTGCCAAAAACATCCACATTTACATTCTTAGTTGAATACATTTTTCAGCAGATTCTAAAGACGAAAAACTGCCCAGGTATGACTTTATCAAACACAACCCCATTCTTGGCACATTTGTTGCCTCTGATGCTTTACTTATTTACACACAGATAAGATCGACACATTCAACCTAGAGCAGCACCTGTCTTACATTTCCAGGAGGCTAGGGAATGTCCAGGCAGCATGCCAAGACTGAGTATGCTGTTGGAGAGACCACCTGACATAGACAAAAATGGACTAGTTTCTCTAGCAGGGGTGCTAAATTAATTAACTGTAGTTTGTAATACATTTGATACCCTTTGGGCCTTTAATTATCAAGAAAAACAATACTTTGGAGGGAAATAACAGTAAATAATTGTTTGAACTAGCTGATTATTACTACTATTTCTCTGCTAGCTCTATTCCCAAGTCCTTGGCTGTCATTTTTGCCCCACTGGTGTGTGTGATTTCCTTCAAGTTGATTTAATAGAAAGTGTATTTGCACACACATTTTGTTTCACTTCAGTTTCTCCAAAACTAAGCTTCTTTGAGATTTTTGACTTCCTGTACCTGCTTTTTGCCACAACTTCTCATTTTCCTCTTTGTTTTGGCTGAGATGCAAAAACTGAGATTCTGAACAACTTTGCTTATTCAGCTTCCATTTTTTGAAAGAACCAGGAAGTAACAGTTTTCTTCATGGAAAATTCTATTGGCTGTTTTCCTTTTGAATGACTCTTCTGCCTCTTTCTTAAGGATCTGTACTGTCCTTTTAATTTATTCTAATTCTTCACATCTCTTTTTTCCCTCCTATTCTTCCTTAGTTTTCCTTTCTCTAACCTTTCATTTCCTCTTTCTTTTCAGTCTCCCTCCACTGCAGAGCAGAAACTCCTGTTCTTCTCAGTCCTGCAGGGTTTTTCTCTTGCCACAATTTTCATGAAAAGCCTTCCACCTTTAAAATGGCTTTCACCTTTAGAGTAGAAAAGTATATCTTGGTGTTACCCATAATATTTGAATATAGCATGGGGGTTTGAGTGTTATGCTTCAATTTAACTATACTCTGCGCTGCCTCCTCTTCCTGCATGTCGTTCTCCAGTATTGTCCGAAATTCCTGGACAAGCCATGAGGACACACATTTATTCAGAAGTCCCACTTGAGAGTTGAAGTTAATGCCATGGTTTTCTGAGGCTTGTAGGAAGTTTTGAGAGGGTTATTAGCTGATTAATAATCATAGGAGTATGAATAATCTCCCTAGCCAAATCACTGCCCTGCCAGTAGCATCTGACAGGCTGAGAAACCCATTTGAATGCAGAGATTGTACTCAGATTCACCAACCAGGGCATTTCAGGAGGGGTGTTTAAAATTAAAACTATATTTCAGTAAATGAAATTTACATCAGTAAAATGTAAGCCTCTAACTTTCCATCTGCAGTCAAATTACAGTCATACAAGATCCTCTACATGACTGCAGGGACCTGTCTGGCAGTCAGAAATGCAAGTTTGAGTTTCACTCTTGAATGTATAAAATGAGGCACAGCTTTACCATTTTTGAGTTTGTATCCTACAGGGAATTTAAACTGTACTACAGTCCTAGGGATTGTAAATCCCTGACCTGACATGGTAGTGAGCAATACTTGTTTGCTCCTTCCTTGCTACAATCATTAGAGAAGTGATTTCTCTTGATCAGAGGCCACAAAATTAATTCCTACAGATCTCAGCTGGTGGGTTAGTTAGTCTCTTCTCTTTCTGTCATCAAAAGAACTGTATATAATGAGTAAAAAGAGGCCATGAACATGCAGAACAGTGCAATTATTTCAAATTCATATTTTTACCAGCTGTTAATCATGCCAGCAGTTTCCTCCCACTCTGCTTCATGTGCTGAGCCTCCTCGTTTTCTTTAATCATTAATTAGAGCACTTGTCAAGCAAAAAGATTCTCACGAAATCCAAGGCTCCCCTGAATTTAGTGATTGTCAGCCCTGTCAGCCTTTCAGCCAAGTTTATTAGTTATGTTTTAGCTTCTCCTTTCACAGTAAAGCAGTTTGTCACTGTATTGATCCTTAGTGGTTATATTGTGAGATAGCCACTTTCCTGACACAGAGCAGTGCCAAAGGGACACCTACACCAAATACATGCCACAAAATGATTCTCCAAAAAAGCAATAGCAAGAACGAGGAAAAAGGGGACAAAAATGTGTGGAGCTTAGGATTTATTAATTTAAGATACCCTGTTTCACTTGTTGGTTTCTCCTCCCCCTCTCAGCAGTTTTTCCCCTTAACATAGATGTTCCTTCCCACTCACGCAAATTGTAAATCCAGTGTCCCAGACTGAACTTATTTGTGGTGTTTAGTGGAAACACACCAGGCTGAGCATCCGTATAAATACACAGACTTCTGCAAATGCCTTGGTTTTTTTGTGTAGGGAAGCCATAAGTCTTGTTTGGTAATCTAAATCCTGCTAAAGGGAAATTTAGACAGAACAGTAATGGAATCACAGATTTACAATGGTGGAATATGAAAGACAGCTGTTACAATCTCTTTTGCCTTGAGGTAGGAATGAAATAAAAAAAACAAAGCAGCAACACAAGTTAAATTTCTTATGTTGTAGGATAGTTGCAGCAAATTTTGAGGACAGGTCATCCCAGGATGGAATACACTAGTTGCTTTCTCTAAATTTAAAACTACATTAAAAAGAGGATCCTATGGTTTCTGCTGTTCCATCGTTTTTATTTTCATATAATAGACATATGGAAAAGTCCTTTTAGGTCTGTAATCCAGTCTCTAGGTAAAAAAACCCAACCTATTCCCATTTGAGGTTGGAAAAGACCTCTAATATCATCAGGTCCAGCCATTAACCCAGCACTGCCAAATCCACCACTAAACCATGTCCCTAAGTGCCACATCTACCTGTCTTTTAAATACCTCCAGGGATAGTGTCTCAACCACTTCCCTGAGCAGCTTGTTACAATGCTTGACAACCTTTCTGGTGAAGAAATTTTCTCTAACAACTAATCTAAACCTGCCCTGGAGCAACTTGAGACCGCTTCGCTTCCTCTCTTCCTATCACTTGCTACTCTGGAAAAGAAACTGACCCCGACCTTGCTACAACTTCCTTTGAGATGCAAGAAATTTGCTTGCACCGACTTTAAGTGCTTTGCCCACACCTATTGTTTTGTGACCTTACCTATTATTTTGCGTTTGAAATTATATTTCAAGATCCTTGAGACAGGAATCATACAAAATATGTATTTTTCAGTGAAGAGGTTTTTAGAATATACTCAGGTGACTTTAAAACCATATTAAAAAGAAGAAAACATAATATGGCAATGATTCTGTATTTCATGCATTCATTACTGCACATCTCCACAAGCTATACTTCTCATACAAAGGATTCTGGGTTAGACTTGGAATTAGAGGTTGCAGGTGGATGAACTGTGAGCAAAGGCCATAAGCATAAAGGTTTTCTTATATTTTAGTTATATAGACCTGCTGCCACTCACATAAATAAAGGTAAATCTCTCCACCCAGCTGATCAGAACACTGTTTTCACCACAGACATCACTTAAGAACTGAAGTAATTAGCTCAAGATGCTTTTCATAGTGTTTCTTGAGTATTTAAAGATCCCTTTGTCTTGTGAAAATACCAGCTCTTTGGGAAAGAGGTTGCCTTCTGTCTTCCTCAGACATATTTTGCTATTGCTCAATTTTGCTATTGCTAGGACACTGATAGTTCCTTCTGCTTTTACACAGTGTTTTATTCCAAGAATTTTCTTTAAATCTTAGTTATAGAAACTAATGTTGATTCAGCCACAGAGTTTAACATTACACTCTTAACCCACTACGCCTATCTAAACTACCTGAGCACAGGTAGTGCTCATAGCTATGGTACCTGAGTGCTAGGCAGACAACTCCACAGCAGTTTTATTTAAGTGTAAGTAGTTTAAACCAGACAATTGTGCAGTTATAAGATCAGAAGTCTCTCTCAAATGTGCTCAGAATCCATACTGGCTGTGCCATTCTGTTGATTCTTTTTGACAAAGTTTGTTTTCCAGGTGTCATGGGACAGCAGAAAGAATTTCTGAGAAATCACTGGATTCTTGGTCTCTGGGCAATGACAACAGCAGCACAAACTGACCTTATCTATCACTGATGAATACTCCCTATAAATACAAGCAATGCAGGAGAGCAGCTGATATTGCAGCTTCTTTGTAAAACTCTTGGTTCAGTGTGTAATACATGGTGTTTGCGGTGTAACTTTACTGCAGAACGCCAGGATTTATAGAGGTTCAAACCACACGAGAGCATCGCCAAACACTGTGACTTGTGCAAGGCAGAACTGGAAGAGTGGAAACTGTGGATAAATGTAAGGCATTATATTTACTTGTTTAGCTACTTTTTTAGAGCTTTGATATGCATTTGCCAGTTAGCTGAGAGAGCTGGGCAGCTGGATCAAACAAAGCTCTTGTGTTTGTGTCTATGTGCATCTGCGTTTTCTTGTACATATATTGTGCATATATTCATCCATCTGTAACCTCATTTATCTAGAAAAGTGGGTGAAGAGTTAGACAGACTTATATGGTGGTAGGAGTTGTACAATCAATATCTATAACCAGGAAAATGCCCTGAATGTTTTTTAAAAATTGTTCTTATTACAGTACTACTCCTATTTGTGTTATCTTAATGCTACTGAACTTGATCCTTTAGAGGTGTGAATTACTATAGAGTGTAGGCAGTAACTATAGATACTGCATATGCTACAGACCTTAGACTATACATTCTCCTAATTTACAGCCTTTGGATACACACCATCTGCCTGATTTTGACTAATAAGAGGAGGGAGAAAGGAAGAAGAGTGGTGTTGAAGGGCAAAGCATGATGATTGTTTATGCATTTTCTGTTTTGAAACCACATGAACGATAATCCAAAGGTAGCTAGGGTAATAAAATTCTCATGCTAATGCTGTTAACATTAATTAATCTTGATGATATGCACACACTGTACCTCTCAAAATCACAGTGACATCCTTCACAGTGTTGCTTTCCAATATCTGATGCCACTGTAATAAGACCTTATATGAAATTCCTTTATTGCTATGCTAAGTATAGAAAAATCTAATTGAGGTCTGAATGATAAACACATAATGCAATAAATCATACATCCTGTGATATGTCTACTAGGAACTAGAAAAAGCAGCACCTGCTTTGGTTTGGGTTTATTTTTCAAGTATGGTCTGAATTGGTTCTTCTCCAGCACTGGAAACCACAGCACAGGAGCAGTGTGTTGCTCGTATCCTGAAGAGTCCCACCTAGTTGGCATTTCTTTGGAATCTGTTTCTAGGATTTGTTGTCAGCGTGACTTGCTGGCTTCACTGACTCATGGTGCCCTCTACAAGGTGAGCCTTTAGCAGCCTGATGCACTTGTTCTCTCCCACTACAGTCACTCCTCGCTAACGTGGGCATGCCCCCAGTATGATGCTGTGAAAATGCATGATCTTCAGGAGAAGGTAATTAAGACAGCAGGACAAGTGCTTTATTATGAACAATATGTTTTTAATTTTTTATTGTCATTTTATTAAAAATCTTCTGACCACCTCGATAGATTCTACTTGCCAGTATCATTAAGAAACCCTCATATTTTGATATTGCATGGGTGGAACTATGATGCAGTACTACATTATCATAACAGCTCAGCAAAGATCCTTGAGCATGTAATATCTTGTGAATTTGCTGGAAGAAAATATTTCTGGTCACTTCAGGGAAAGGGGCTTTCTCTTTACTGTGATTCCCCAAGTTTTGCCATGAAAATCAAGTCACAGTCAGCTGCAGTCAGTAGGAAGTCAAAGCTGACTGAACACTCCAATATATGATGCCTTCTATTCAGTCTTCAGTGTTTCTACAGCCTTCAGATATTCAACAGTATTCAGATATTCAACTTTAAAAGCCTTCCCTGATTTAACACGGACCCCCTGATGCATCCCTAACTAGGGAGGATAATTAGATGAACCAGGCACACAACACTCTTACACTAAGGATAGTCTCTGTGGCAAATCTTTGAAAAGCAAAAGATAAAACTCCCACTGGAATACACAAAGAAGCAATAACCATATGGGGATTGTGATGTTGAATATATCAGATAAATCAAGAAAAATATATCTCAGGGTAAGTCACCATATGGCAGGCATCAGCAAGGCTTAGACATTCTCCTCAGCTTGGGCTGTGTGTTTCTTACACAGGTCACAGAAAAAAAATGCTAATTCCATGAAAAAAAAAAGTGAAAGATCAAAGTCTGCACATGAGTTAAAAGCATCTCAACATGTGGGACCAGCACGTAATCCATGGAGCAAAATGAGCAGTGTAATATATTGCCAGCTGATGCTTCCAGCACCTGACTGCACACGAGGTACACCCACCTCAGTTCCCTCAGCCTGCAGCCTGGTCTTCTGACCACCATATTTGAATTATCAGATCTCATATTGCAGGACAAACAGTCATCACATGAGGAGATAATTAGAATTTCTCTTTGCTCAAATCTTACACCATTCCGATTACCATGTTTTCTGAAAAAGCACCTTAAATGCACTAAAAGTTAAACTGTTGTTTTTTTTCTCCCTCTCCTGCCCTGCATCTCTTCTCAGGAATTGCTTCCTGTCTATTTATCTTCAGTCCAGGACCACTCAACAGTTCATGTAGGCTTTAGAGAATGTTTTCCTTCTCTTGAAGCATCGGAAAGTAGTCCTTGCCAGCAGCAAAATAAGTGGTTTGACAGAGCAACAGATGTGTGACAGCATCTATGCTAGGAATAGTTTCCTCCCTTTCTGGAGGCAGTTCATACATTCACAAACTGGTCAAATTTGTTTTGTAATGCACTGCTCCATCATTTAGTGGAAGTGAGTTAGCAATTTCCAAGGTAATTCCCCTATTTTCCTGTGAACAGCTCTGACAGGAGCCCCTGGGGAAATAACCATTAAGCAAACATCTGTGTACTTCCTATCTGTCAACATCTCAACAGCTTCAGAAGTGGGGGCTGACATGACGGACCTGCCAGCTTTACCAGAGCCCAAATTCTGAGGCAGCTGAGATTAGCAGAAACTCTGAACTGCACAAAGTACCAAATTGCTGTTTTCCTAAATGTATTTTGTTCGCCTAAATGTATTTTGTTGGACAATATATGTCAATTTTTACAATAAAAAATCTCCCTTGAGAATCTGCTGCAGGATTAGCATTGTCATCTGTCTAGTGATGATACATTGTACTGTCAACTTGTCAAAATGATTAACTGAACTAAAAAGCTAAGTTTTTAGTACTTTCATGATAAATTAAATGCATAGAGGGTTCTTTCTGTTTGTCAGCATCTGCTATGTTTTAGTAATTTGGCTCTGATGGTGGAGGGAAAAGGAAAAACAGAGTGGGGAGAAAGACAGGTAAGGAAAACCATTAATCTTGAGAAAAATAAGACTGTGATCTGCCCATCAACCTTAAGATTAAAATCACTCAAAAAAACGATGGGCAATTTTATTTTCACTTAAGAAAAAAAACATTAAAGCAACTTGCTACTTCACATTCTCAGAAGTACAGTCTACAAAACACCTGTTACCTAGTATTTCTACAATATTTTCAGGGGAACAGAATATGTTACTGAACTTGCTTGCCAACACTTCCAAACTACACCTGAAATACACCTTTGTATAGTACCTAGCAGAGAATATTTTCTTCAGTTAGACAGCTAACAAAACTGCCATGTTTTGTCACCCTTAATATATACTAAACCCAGGGATGTGTTGCAAGTGACATTAGTGACAGAGACTGTACTGCAGTTACCTTGATACAAATCTGTAATCAAGTTGAAAGCATTCAATATTTTGGATATAGATATTACACAAGCATCTCAGTGGAATAAAAGTCAACCATTACATTTGATGCAGGACTGCTACAGGCAGCCATGGGCATTCTCTATGGTGTTTTAGCAGTAGGCACATAAATGTATGTCTCGCCCAAGACAGCATGGTTGATTTGGTCTGCCCACTACCACAATCAGTGGAGACAACTAGAGATCATATTCAATACATAAAATATAGATATATACCAGCTTCAGTGTTCAGCCAACTTTCAACTAACTACACAGCAAGCCACGATTTGGCAGCCTTGGAAAGCAGATTATCTAAACTATTTTGTCATCTCCTGTCCTTAGAAACTGCTATAGATAGACACCAGCTTTACTTGTAGGTCAGTTGGTTGATGTGGCACTGAATATTCATGATTCATCGGCTCCTGTCTGTCTCATCTCCTTCAGAGAGAAAAAAATCCGTGCAACCTTTGCAAGAGCATCTCCTTGACTATGGATTGTGACAGCCTAAAGTGAAGTGCCAGGCCCTTTCATGAGCTTCTTCATATACATAAACCTGGTGAAAGGATCATTTTTTGAAGATGAGTAATAAGCTTTCTTCATCTTCCCTCATCCCTCTGAGACAGTATCTGAAATGTGTAATAGTTAAGCTTCAAAATCATAGTATTTAAGTTATTGGGAAAGTCATCTCCCTAAACAGCTACTACTGGGAGCAGTTCAGAGTTAATGCTTGGAAAACAAGAAAGAAAATGCCCTGGAGTATCAGCAAACTTGCAGCTTGCATTTCTGAGGTTGCCAGTATTAACAATGACATGAAGGAAAAACAGCATCCTCTTTGAGCAGATGTTTTAATCACCCTAGTCATGTACTAGAGCCCCCATATGTTGGCCCATCACCCAAACAGATCTGTACCAGTGTGAGAGACAGTGGAAAGTTCTTAAACACACCAACAGTCAAATCCGAATCTGGCAAATGCCAGAAGATTACAGAATTTCTTGCTGTAAGTCATGAATCCTAGTCTAGTCTGAAACAAAAAGGAAGGTCAGTTTAATCGGGAATTCAGATCTCATAAAATATGCAGGATAACATATGCATAACATATGTATTGCTCCCAGTTCCAGAAAAGCAGAAAGAATACTGGAGCTTGCTGGCTGTTCTAATCAGGGGCTAATACTAAATCACAATTGTGCTAAAACTTACCCCCAGTTGGTTTTTTAGACTTTGAAAGTACTAACCCTGTATTCAGTGTTCTCTGCCCAAACTCTTCTAAAGGTCTGCAGCCGGGAGAGATGCTTTAGACAAGGGAGCTACCTGTATTTCCCTCCATTTAAATAAACCTTTGCTCCAGTTCTATATGAGAACATGGACAAAGAAATGTCTGTGTAGTAACTACATGATTTATTTCCCTTTCAGTAGATTGAATTTGAGAGTAGGAGAACAGAACTGTCACTGGCAGAAAGCCCTTCCACTCTGGAGTTACAAAAGGGGATGAAAGCTGCCAGGAACAGGACAAGAAAGCAGGACCATTAAACATATGGGAAAAAGTTAAGTTTACATATCAGCTGGAAAGCTGTTGACTGGGAATATTTGTTTACCCCTACTGTTGTCTCCTGTGTTTTCGCTGAAAACCACATTTCTTCTAACAGCCTCAATTGCAAAGCAGCGTTTTTTTTATCCTCCTACTAGGTTTTAACCTAGACAGTACTATGACACCATCAAAAGCACAGGTAATTCCTTTCCTCATTCTATTCACATCCAAGGCTAGCCATTTCCATCTGATATTATCACTAATAACCAGGTAAATCAAAATATAACTATAATGTAAGTTTATATACTTCTGCTAACACTATATAGCTTAGAACAAGGCTAAAAGCTCACCATGACATATATTCCATTTATATTAATAAAACCCCATTTATCTGTTTATTAATAGTGAAACTTCAGCTTAAAAATACATCTATAAAATAAAGTGTCACCTTCATTTTGTGATGCTGAAATCTGAACAGTGTTAAGTAGCAATAAAACTACACTATGCCAGCACCTGGGCAAAAATATCTTTTCACCCAGCAGTTGATAAAGAAACGTGATAATGTCACGTCTGAATTAAAGCAACAAGGATATTTATGTAGAGGTCTAGCACAGAGCATTCGCCATAAAGAACACACTTGACAGAAATCCATCTATTTGTACCACATTCTCCTTTCTTAAAATACGCATCATAAGTGTTCATTTCATTAGACTGTTGGAAAGCAAGACTTTTCAGTTTCTTACAGTGGATCAGTTTAATACATTGCAATGATGGATTGATAGTAAATTGCCTTGTTAAACAGCATGAACTTACAGAACTGCAGCAGGCGGCCTCAGCTGTGCCTTAAGCGAATTATTAATACTCTTACCATGTCCCTCATTGACATATGCAAGTATTTTGTGTCTGATCTCTTCATACATGTTGTGCCTAATGAAACCATTAAATCGAACCACAAAAGGGCTATTTATCAAAAAGTAAACACCTCTGAACAGAGCTCACACTTGGTCTCATGCATCCCCAAGGCAAGGGCAATTAGGAGTAATCACTGATAGAATCACTTTTATATGGCTTTCAAGCAGCAATCCTGGAAGCTGTAACAAAGCTTACTACCTAAGAACACAACAGTCCATATTTTCAAAGATCAGAAATTCTCTGAATCTAATTAGGGATCTCTCATTAGCAAAGTGTGTGTGCATGAATACAGCTGATTTGCTTGTGGCCATTTGCCTACATCAGGTATGCAGAAATATGTGCAAGTATGCGTGACCTACAAGGCAGAGGAGCCTTTGTATTAAATAAGCACAGCTATGTCTCAGCTTGTGCTGCTGCCCTGTGCATGAGCTCCAGGCAATAGGTCACACAGTTTGAGAATAACCGCTCCCTGGGAGCAGACACACCGGAGAGCAGTTACATCTCCATGAGGATTTTATCCCAAAGAAAAGAAGGCTCCGGGGTAACCTTATTGCTCTCTACAACTACCTGAAAGGAGGTTGTAGCCAGCTGGGGGTTGGCCTCTACTCCCAGGTAACAAGCAACAGGACAAGAGGGCATAGCCTCAAACTGTGCCAGGGGAGGTTCAGGTTGGACATCGGGAGGAATTTCTTTACAGAAAGGGCTGTTAAACCTTGGAATGGGCTGCCCAGGGAGGTGGTGGAGACACCATTCCTGGAGGTGTTCAAGAAACAACTGGACACGGCACTTGGTGCCATGGTCTATTTGCCAAGGTGGTGCTCGGTCATAGGCTGGACTCAGTGATGTCAGAGCTCTCTTGCCTCCTAACTGACTGTGATTCTGAGGATGACCAAATCCCTTGGCTATTCAATAGATATGCTTGCCTGGCTGGGGGCAGGTTGATTACCTGCATATAGCACATGCAGGCCCCGAGCAGCAGCCCCTGTCTTCTAAAATCCACACTACGAGGGGTAGCGAAGGACTACGAATGAAACTGGGGACTGACAAGCAAGTCTCAGGCAAAAGCGTCTGTATGACCTGACAGATCTGGAAGTGTAAAAACTATTCCACGGGGCACAGAAGCGTAGGTCATCTCCATTTCCTCCTCAATAAACACACAGTAGGAAAACTCAGAATTTTCCTTTTTTCCTTTTGCAGAGCAAATAATTAACTCACAAATACACTCGGTGCCTTGAAGAAGTCAGTGAACACAAGGATACCAGTGATCTAGTTGGTATATTTAGAGTTTCCAAAAAGCTTTCGATAAGGTTTTGCACAGAATGTCACTCTGCTATGGGCTACTACCAGAAACAGAATACCAGAGTAGGGAGATCGTATCACTCACCAAAGACTCCAAGAAACTGAGCTATCGTAGGGTGTAGAACGCCCCCCCTCACAAAGAAATAATGTTCAAAGGCTAGGAAACCAAGTATACCTTTTATATTCTACCAATACCTCCTCTTGCCAACTTGATTTTGTTCCAGAGATGGTGATAATTCAGTGCTAAGCAATACCACTACCTCTCTAATGCACATGGCATGAATCTTCACATCCAAAAAACCCCAGGGAGGTGTTTGATCAAACAGAGCTACAGATTTGTTTCCACAAACACACTGGTAACAACCAACCCATGTCCCCTCTGCAAGCCACAAGGGAGCCTGGGCAGCAGTCAGTTTGTTGCTGAGGGGGGTGAAGACTTGTGAATATTTTAGTTTCTCAGTCATGCAGTTTTCAAGAAAAAAAGCTTAGCAATTTAAACATCAACCTTCAAGTTGATGTTTAACACCTTAAAAAGCAGATGACAACAGTCATTCATAAATGGGACTAAAGTTGGCACTGCACAGACTAGGCACAGGTAACTTCCCAATGACTCAGCTGCAACATGGGATTTTGTGATGCATCCATTCTTACTAAATGGAATATGCTTTTACCTACACACCTTGGTTCTTCTGATGCTTTTGCAGCAAAACCCACACGCTTTTCCAGCTACAGAAGGCGAGCACACTACTGGGGGACAAAAAAGGGAAAAAGAATGACAAATCACAGAAATGCAGAGATTCAAAAAAGATCTTCAACCATTATTTTTTTTTTGCCTTGAGCTATAAGTAGGCAACAATTGCCTGCTTTCCAGGATGTTTAATTTAATTAACACAGCTTACAAGGATATTTAAGCAGCAGTTAATAGAGGGTAAATACAAAATGAGTAAGTAACAAGTGTCCTGTTTATGTGCATTTTTCTTTGTATTGTGATGATAAAACGATTGTGATTTGATCTGTATCTGGTCTTTACAATTCATGCTCCACTGATGTGTCAGGGTGTTTTAAGCTTCAACTGTCAATGCTCATTACCTAGTGAGCCCATCACAGAATTAGAAACAACTTTGAAATAAATCTTCAGGTTGTACCATCCAAACTGACTGCACCCCACTGCTGTTTGGAAAGGCAGCTGTATTTCCACTTCTGTCTGCACTCCCTTCATAAGCCCTACCTATTGATGATTTTACAAGCCTAAGCCTGAAGATAAGCTGGACCAGAGCAAGGAGAAAGAATATTACTTCTTAGCTTTGCTCTCATCCAACTCCTTTTTCTCCTTGCTATGCTTTACTGTGTTTTTTATTTTAGTACAATATATCCAGCACTTGCTACGAATTGCGTTTTGAATACAATCAAAATTCTGCATGAGGGCCACAATGAAAATTTCCCAAAGGCCTCAAGAAGCCTCTGATTTGTCAAGACAGAGCAAAAAATCATTGACTCTCTTCTTCACTTGGACACATGGCCTGGGAATGGCTTCAGCACACGCTTCTTCTCATTGACTGGATTATACCGCTTTCTGTCTTACTTTGAGCCTGTGCCCTATTATGCAAATACAATTTCAAAAGTAAGGCTTCCTCGCCTCAGTATTCCCACATGTTGTGTCACAATTTAGTAAGTGAGGTGAGTGGCAGCTTATGCTTCAAAATCCACACATCTCCTTTTTAAAATGAACAGCAGGATCTGACACTTAAAAAAATCTCACTTTTCTTCTTAAAATCTAATTATAACTGTCTAATGTATTAACTATTGTATAACAAATCGACACACAAAAGAAATTAAATCCAATTATACTATGGCACTGTATGGTTTTCGCTGGTACCTCAGCTTGATTTTACAACTTGGTATCATACTTCTTTTTTTGAGTTTGACCTCTCCACTTTCTAGGTAACAAAGGGTTTATACATTCATGGAGGGAATAGCATGACACACAAATGCTTAAAAGATTACATTATAGAGAAATGTAGTGTTGCTACTGGAGAACAGCCACTGCTTTAGGGCATGAAGTTCTGAAATCCAGGCAAGGCTTAGAAAAATTCTGTTCAATATGTGAGGCTGATAAGATAAAGGAAGATAAAGGCCTAGTATTCTGAATCAAACATTCAGTGCTCCCGCATTTCATGGCAGTCTGATGAAATCAAGTGCTAAATCCTCTGAAAAATCAATCCTTTTTTCGGCTTGTTTGAGAACAGCATCCCAAGTCTCAAAATATTTGCCCACTTTTTTCGTGAAATGAAGTGAAATATTCATACGCTTCATCCAGAGTGTACAGCAGCACATCCTGGCAGCAACACCCCACAGCTGCTGTTCTCAGTGTTCGCTGTAGTTTCGTGGATGCCCACTGGCCTGAAACTCACTGAGAAAATCATCAGCATTTTCTATGTTGATATTAAGACTGTCTTTATGAGTTAATATATCAGTGATGACGTTATTAACTTCTTTGCCATGACAAGAATCCAATACTTCTGCCAAAACTCTTCTATTCACACATGCAACACGTGAGCAGCAGCAGACAGGCTCTACCCTTATTTTAACAAAACTACAGACAAGGAGTTAAGCACAAAAGATCACTTTATTTTTCAAATCACACCCCTCTCATTCTTGAAAAGGTGTATTTCTAATTGTCACTATTTTAAATATACTCTATATTTTCCTGTGAAGTTAAATACTTTGAAGAAGAATCTCCAAAGAAATAAATACAAAGCACAACAGTTTCACTTTATGATTTGCTTTGAGCATTGTCTGGTCCTGCATCCACTCTTGTCAAGTTTTGCTGTTCTTTGAAACTCTTGAAAAAGAAATCCACAGTCAGCATTCCTTGCTCTCCAGAGCCCTCTGCTTATCAGCTGTTAATACAAACTGTTAATACAATACCAGAGCATGCACAGAATAGCTTACAGCAGTTTAGTAATTCTAAAACTTCCATTACAAATACATACGTTGCTACTAAGGAAACAACTGGGATGCTTCTTTTATGGATGCTCATAGAAAATTCCATGTTACAAAATGCTTGTTTGATGATGTCCATGTCTGCTGGTGAAAAGGAAATCAGCACTAACAAGGTTTGCTGGCTCAGACAATGGATAACTAAAGCAAGACAATTCCCAAAGTTATCAACTGGATCAACTGCAGCACAATCTGCAACCATCATTTTACCCGAAACCTAATTAGCCCAAAGGGTTGGTAATGCACATCCACTGCAGTATAAAATGATACCAAGGCCATCAGAACACGCCTTGTGGGGTTTATTCTCATATGATGAGCACAGTCCAATGCAACAGCACAGCTCCTGCTCACAGCTAGGGAGGGAGGGCTGACAATGCTATTTTATGGTGGTTGTCATGGCAACGGAGAGGTGAAAGCAGTCCAGTGCAGGCAGCATCATGTCCCTTCAAAGAGAAAGTTAAAGCACTTCCCATAGCAGAAGTTGCGCTTCTGAAAAAGCTTTTCTTGAAAGAGGTATCGGAGAGAGCCTGAATGGGTGTGGCTGTGAACTCATCCCAGTTACAGGTCTCACCTGGGACAGTATTCCTGAAAATGCAGTCATGGTCTGGCAGGCTGATTTTGCTACATACACATGCACTTAAAGAACATTCAAAGACTATGATAAATTCTAAAAACTGCAGCTGCAACTCGTACCTGTTCACAACAAGGTCTGAGGTAGTTTAGAACCACTCTATGAGAAAGAAGGAAAGGGATTTAATGCACAAATATTTCAAGATTCAATTGCTACAGAGAAGGGGAGTGTAACAAAGTGTAAAACAGATTTAGACTACTGTCTGTCAGGAAAGAGGAGCTGAACACAGAAATAAGTGAAAAAGTTCACTAAAAGCTGAACTTCTATTTAGCCTGGCTTTGATCATTAACATTCACTACAAAAAAAAAAAGAAAAACACAAGCAAAAACCCACCAATAATAATGAAATTGAGCAAAGCAGAAAGGAAAGGAAATTTTACAAGAGACTGGACAAGGTTAACAGACATAGGGTCCAAATCGGGAAGTAGAACTGAACTTCACAAAATGAATCCATGTGCTCAGTGTGACGTTTTGATCTCTGACAGCTGAAACACCTTCACACAGGGACATTGAAAAGTTACAAATTCTTTCGAGATTCACTTTTGATGATGCAGTTTATTTAGAAAAGAACACTTATGTACAATCAATGCATTAAACAATGCATAACCAACAAATTGAGAATATATCTGGTGCATCAGGGTGAGAAAGAAATACTTACATTTATATTTAAGCATAATTTAGATTAGCCAGCACAAAACCTGACCTACTTCTTAAGTCAACAGTAAACTCCTTACTGATTTTCCTCCTAAGGGTAACAGATTGTAAACAGATTATGGAAGTACAAGGTCCAAAAGGGTTAGTATTTTGCATATCCATAGACAGCCAAATTTAAATGTTGTTCACAAGCACTTGACAGCCTAGTTGCAGTTACCTTCAAAGTCTGATGTGAATGAATGGGGATGAGGATATTTTATTCAGCATATGACAAAGAGGAAAAATAAAGAAAGTTTTAAAATTCCTTATTATATTGCAATATGGAAGAAAGCTGCAGGGAACACCAGTGATACAATGCTAGGTAGGGAGGAAAAGAGAAGGAGTAACTAGCAGAGTGGGGGAAACATGCAGGAAAAAGTAACCACTGAGAAGACTGGAGACAAACAGAACTAGCTCAGACCACAAGAATCATATCTTTGGGTTGCTCTTCCCATAAAAACTACTAAAACCTCACTCCCTACGTTCTCCTTTATTGCTCACATTCAGGTGAGTGAGATTCCTTAACAAAATTTCCCAAATTAAAAAAGAAAGGTCATGCAGAAACACATCTTTGCCAATAGTCACTTCAACTTGGGTAACACATACATTTTCTTTGCTATATACGCACAGATGCAACCATGCAATTCCATACCAGTCTTTCCATCAAACTGCTCCTTGCAACACCAGCTCTTGCTTTAAGTGACATTTTTAAATCTAATCATCTACATCCCATGAATGCTGTATTATTGCATTAAAATATTCACTTATGTATTTACCTCTCAAAATGATTAAGGGACATAATTCCTGAAATAGATCCACTTCTTTACTGTGAGGGTGGTGAGACACTGGAACAGGTTGCTCAGAGAAGCTGTGGATGCCCCATCCCTGAAGGTGTTCAAAGCCAGGTTGAATGGGGCTCTCAGCAACCTGGTCTAGTGAAATGTGTCTCTGCCCACAGCAGGGAAGTTGGAACTCGATGATCTTTAAGGTCCCTTCCAATCTGAACCATTCTATGATTCCCTGCTTCCTCTACTGAAAAGAAGCTGTGATAACCTTTGTTCACTGGCCCATAGCTCAGATACATCTCAACAGTTATACTATCAAACTTACTTGATATTTCAGGAGTCAGCTGTGCTTTTTGGACACACAAAATTTGGTGTAGAAGATCATATAGGTTTGTTTTGTAAATTCCTCAGACTAATTAATATAGACTGAAGTTGTTTATGTATATCTGCCAGTTCTCAGGAGTCACTGGATAATTCAGAAGATCATGAGAAACTAAGTTACCTTGTTTTAACCAAGCATCTGCACAAAGAAAACAGGTGTGCCAAGATGCTCAATACAAAAAGGATGAGTAAAAGTTCATTTTACCAATAGTGCAGCTTTTGTCCTCTATTATAGCCCAGGGCCTAAAAGCAGTAGGAGGCACTGGAGAGGCATGTTTACACCTGTGCAGAGTGATGCCACCACTCATTCAAGCTTTCAGTAATCCGAACTTCAATTCCATTACGGTTATGTAAGGAATCAGTTATCAATTTTTCCAGAACACTGAACTATATTATTTTAGTAGGCTGGAAGGAACAGTAAGATAAATAATTCTCTAATGACTGGTTGGTGATAATGTCTAATGCCAAGGGTGGAAGGAGCTGATTCTTCAGCTCTCCCATTTGTATGTATCACAGTAATGAAACACATACAGTATGATAAAATCGGTACGTAGTTGTACTGGCAGTCAGTCTATTGGTAATGACAGACGCATGTAGTTTCCTCACACTATACTGAAGTTTTGAATTTGGACTTTCTTTCTCTAAGAAAAGTTGCAGAGTGGCTTTAAAACTTATCACAGTAAGCAATCAAACCCAGACCCAGATTCTATCGTGGAATATGAGTGGGACTCTGACACTACCTCAGCTAAGGCTTTGCAGTGAGAGCTTGGGAAGGGCCAAAAAGGCTGCAGGGTCTTTTTGAGCAGTTAACAAAAGTTATATGAAGGCTCACTCTGTAAACACTGCAAGCCATAGCAGACAAGGTAGCCAAGAGGAATATGTGTGTTCTGTGGACTGCTGCCCTGTCGTTGAAATTAGCATTTAACTTGCTCTGTGTTTTATACACCTCAGCCAAAATGCCAGTACTTAACAACTGGACAACAAAGCCCTTTGGACCTGCTCACCCATATCTTGTTTGGACATTTGCACTTCTTAAGCAACCCTCACATAATCACCATCCTGCCACACCACAAGAGCAGCACTTCACACATGCCTGCACAGACATTTGTTTGTTTGTTTGTTTTTAGTTTTGGAGATTTAGAACCTGTTCTAAATTCAAGCCACATAATTAGCTACTAGCTCAATTTAACATGTGTATGTGTGGGTACACAAATATGAATATTTAGGTACTCCTAAAACCTTACCCACAACTTTTATTTCTGTTTCCTGAACAAAGCTTTGTGGAGCTTCTATATATCTAAGTTCATTAGTACAACTGACAACAACAACCACCAGTTCAGAGAGAACTAATGATTCTAACCTAAACAGACCATTAACTGAGAAACTGGGATGAGAACCAGGCCTCAAGCATCCCCTAGGATCTAAAAACTATTATTTCCGAAGCATGGTTTAGTCCTCTGGCAACTAATATCATGACACACAAGCCTGAACGTTTACTCTTAAAGACATTAATTCTTACTGGCTCTGATTATTTGCTCACTACTCTAGCCACAATAACAGAATTACCAATGCATTCACTTGCATTCATCTGTCAAAATATAAGCCAATTAATATCTTAATAGAGAAATGCAATGTATAGCATGTGACATCAAATCTAAGTTCTAATTCCTTCTGAGTGTCTCTGAACGGGCATCACTTTATTACCAGAATTACGAACACACAACAATCAGACAAGAATGGCATTAACTTTGTCTTCTAATTTTTGTACTGAAAATTTAATTAAACTGGAACAATTACAGACATCTTTTGCTTTCTTTCATGGAAAACAACTCTCATCAAGTCAGATACTCAACTGAAAATTCTCTAATATTATCATTAGTAAAGATGAAGATGCATTAAATTGAATTTTTCAGCAATGCTGAGAAGCACTGAGCTCCTACATGAGTTGTCATAATAAACAAGAGAAACTGATTTTCATGGGGAAAAAAAAGAAAGAAAGGGAGCTCTAAAGGAAGGAAACTGCAATGAAAAAGAGTTCCTACTCTAAGAAAATTGGTTATGTCTCCTCTGTATTGTCTTTTACATTGGACTTGGGTTAATCTCTCTATTTGTAATTCCATTTAACAAGCTGTTTGACCTTATTTTAGAGCTGATTGGAAATAGCTTGAAAACAGCTGAACAATTTTGGCTCGCTTAAAAAATTAATTTTGCCAGATAATAATTTCCCCCTACATTTCTGTGAACAAAAAACTCCTTTTATTTGCATTTGGGAAAAATTAAGTAAATAAAAGGATTTTAGAAATGCCTTTGTTGAGCTCCACATGAATTAAATCCACGTCTGAATTCAACCCATGGAATCAAAACTGAGAAGATGAGGCCTGGGGAACTTAAAGATACTAACATACCAAATAAAATTAATGGTTCAATGATGACAATATAGTTAGTTCCAGTATGTAGAAATCTAACAGCAGGTCTATTTCGTAGTTTCTGGTGAGAAAGCAATGAATACCTGGTCAGTTCTGCTCTACTCTTGTTGCAAATAAAATATGAGTGATGGCAGAGTTCGGAATAACTACAGTATTTCATGCCTCTGATGAACCCTGATACTAAGCCAGAACAGCACAATTTACTTTCACTGAAAGGTAAAACAAAGGCAAAAAAGAAACGAAAAAGAAACTTCAGAAGAATATACAGGAAGTGCATTTGAAATTGGGAGTCAATAAATACAGACAGTAATTAGAAAGAATGCAAACATTCACACCAAATCACAAATCAATTCTGCGTGGTGGGTTCCTCTGTCACTAGCAATACCTTGCTGACATGTTTAAGACAAGAGACCTCTTCTAGGCAACACAGGTATTAGGGGTGTTTGTTGGTGGGTAATATTAGAAGATCAAGCAGAGTTCAGCTCTCCGAAAACATTATTTCTTTAAATAAATAGGGAAAAGGGTTGAAAATGTGAAGTTGAGGCAGGGGTTGCCTTAAAACCCAGGGAGCTCACGGGGCTCACCTTGGTGACAGGTTCTAAGAGCAACTCTATATGAAATAGAGACTCTGAGAAGAGCCATTGTGAGTAAGTCTAATACTAATACCTGCAGGAAGAGACAATGAAAAGTTGCTGGGTTTTTATTGATTTATGGGGGTGAGGAAATCAAGGGTCTACAGGACCTTGGAGTTTTTGCTCCGGGAACCTGATAAGTTCATTTATATTCTTGGCAGAGAGTGAATATCACGGGAAAAAAAGAGACAGTTCTGTTCCACAATGAGTCACAGGACAAGACCAAAAAGATGTTCAGTAGGTTATAGTCTACAAGATCATAAAAATCAATTTTGTATCATAAAAATTAATTGTGCACATCAAATATTGCAAATGGAAAAATCCCATTCTTTCTCTGGGAACCTAGACTCAGAACAGCTGGCACAACCTTTTCCTAATTTTTTTTTTTAACATTCTCTACAAGAGTGACTACTAAATACAAACAGCTAGGAAGTTATGCCCTTTGCTCCAGTTTGACAAAACCAGACTTGTTTGATCAAACTGCGAAGAAATACCATCACTGACATGGAAGGATTTATATCTACCAAAGGCAAGACACGCTCCATGCGTCTCAGTAGCTCCAGCATGGATTACAACTGGAAAAGTTTTCTGTTCTAACTTTTCAAAGAGAAAAGAAAAATCAACTTTTTGAACCTATACCTAAACAAGAGAGTGGTTGTCCCCAGTAGCTGGTCTCAATTCTTTCATGCTCCAAAGGCTGCTAAGCCATAAGGTAATCAGTCCCACAGACAGGAGGTGACCGTCACAAGCAGAATCCTGTCCCAGAACTCCAGACTGTCTGAGGCAGATACATTAGAAGCTTTATACAGCACAATGGGCATCCATCTTCACCAACAGGCATTTACAAGTCAGAAGACAGCAGTGGCAAGGGAGAGGACTGTATGTGAATGTCAGAACTAAACTGTAATTTGGCAGTGAAAAATACTATAATATTATTGATAAAGCCTAATCAATTTTATTTGAAAGAAGAAAGGATTTTTTTTTATTTGAAATATTCTCTGATTCACTGCTACCACCGATTATATTTCTTCTTGGGTTTAGCACAACTAGTATGCAACAGGGAAATTATTTCAAATTAAGTAGTGTGATAAATTAACATACAATTTGCTATGTTGATATAACTCATTTTACCACTATGATTATGCAAAGGAAAACCATATTTATCCTGCACTAGCTTTGTTTTCTTCTGACAAGGCTATTTATCACCCTAGGAAATTCCAAGTTCGTAAAACTGGTTAGCTGACATTGCCAATATAATATACTTTGTGAGGAGTAACAGCCTTCCTAATCAATTTTGCCAATTACACCAGCATTTGTCTTAAAACAAAATCTCTTTATCCCATACTGAAAGACCAACAAGGAGTTCTTCCTAAAAGTCATGCAGGCCTAGAGAGCAAGAGACTGCATCATCATCAGTGTGAAAACAGAATAAGCAAAGTAGCAGGCAATGCGATCCAGACAGACATGGCTGGATAATGAATGCTGTGACTGTAAAGTAAGAACCAGATCTTTTATGATACAGTGCAAAAGCATCATATTTTGTGAGGATCGAGAGAAATGTTAATGCACACAGAGCCTGTGAATTTTTAGCTCCAGACTGTAAAACAATTCCTCTTGGAAAAATGTAAGTTATCTGCAAATTCTTCTTTCTGTATTCGAACGACTGCTTGTCAGTGACCAGATGCAATTCCACTTTTCTAAATCAAACATTTTTGATGATCTGTTGCAAGTTGTCTTAGAAAAGCAGGCAAAATTTAATCATCTTCAGGAGTGAAAAAATATCATTTTCTTCAAGATGGATGTTTGATTTAGGAATTTCCTTTCTGAGTGTAAGAAACGACAATTTTGTACTTTGAAAAGTCAACTAAGGTCAAGATTAATATAGATACATTAATTAGTTTGTTGATATCATGAATGCTTTTCTTGTCATCCCACTGATGAATGAGGGAATTTGCATCTCAGCAGGTAAACATGTCTGATACTTCCTTAATCTACTGTACAGGATTTACTACAGCCAAAAATAAGAGATAAAGTGGAATACAGGGTCAAAATGATTTAGAAAACAGATTACTAGTTACAAAGGAATATGAATGAAGAATCACTTTTAAAAATAACATATATTCTGGACTGATGTGCTCCATAAATATTTTTTTTTTGCTAATGAAAACCTCCAGGGAACAAATACTTATTTCATATGCCTTCCATTCTGCTCCAGTAATTTTAGATTTCCACTGTAGCTCTGCCCTTTATTTCCTTCTGTTTTCCTTGCCTTGGTTAGATTAGAGAGGTAGGGTGTTAATGGGGTACTTGATGAAGACTGAACACCTATTTTCTCACCCCTTGGAGACCAGCCTGATTTGAACAAATGGAGCAGAGTGAAGCAGCCTCTTCATGTCCTCAGGAAAAGCCTTTTCCATTTCAACATTTCCAGCTTTCAGACATGGTCCCCTTCGTTCAAAAAGAAAGAAAAGGTGCCAGCACAAGAAGGTTCTGATTAATTTCATAGAATGCCAGCAAGGCTGCAAAAAGCTCCCTTTCAACCTTCTTTATTGTTGGTGAGCATGGGAACGCGAGATGGATCCAGGAGGGGAATGCAGGGACCAGTGCTTGCAGCTTGAACAGGGTGAGAAACAAGCTATTGTCCACCAGTGCCCACCTCTGTTGATGATACTTCCTTACTACTCTCGTCCTTGTGGGTACTGTTTTGGGCTGGGCACTCAAAATGCACACAGTGAAACACCTGGAGAGAACAAAGAAATGATGATAAAGCAAAACAATTTAATGCTGGCAAAAGCATGATCAGAGTAAGATGAAGTCTATATGGAAGTATGCAAGCCAGATCAGTGACAAACTAATTAGTCAGAATAGAACGTTTTGCCATGAGGTCAAGAACATTTATCCATGGGCAATAAACTTTAGAAAAGGAACCAGTGGAGCAAGAGAAGGCCTTTAAATTATACCAACCTTTACATATGGCACTAAAGATCAGAAAAACGGTTCAAAAGTGGATACAGATATTTGTAAATTATTCCTTTCCTTGCCAAGTAGCAGAATTATCTACTACATGCTATCAGATAACAACAACAATTAAATTGCCTTAAACATATCTTACAATATAATTACTTCCTCAACAGGCTGAATGTTCACATACACTAGAAATGAAATTTAAATCATTACCAACATGATTTTATTTCAAGATTGCCCTCTGCTGTAACAGCAATGGTAGCTCTACAGACATGTCCTGGAGTATGTAGAAAGGCATTCAGAGTGTCCACGGAGGCTGCTGCTTCATCAGATGAAATATTCCATTTCAAACAGTGATCATTTACTGATGTTTCAAACAATATCTGGGACCAGTGTACAGGTGACTGTATCTTAGAGGACCATCTGTTTAAGCATTTTTTTTCCATTTTATTTTCTACTTTACTTACTCTTACTTCTACTTACTTCTTGTTCTTGAAGTGCCTGGGAGGAGAAGGGGGAGGAACTCTTTAAAATTGTTACAAAACTTCTTTCCATATGATTTCTCATTGCTATGAATTGCACAGCTTTGCTACATACTAAACATAAATCTTTTCTTATAGTGTTTAAAAATTTGCTATTTTCTCATGCCTTATTGTTTTAAAGCTAAACCTTGATGAATATTAAAACCCGAATTTTAAAATTATTGTCTTGTCTTAACTTTGTATGCTTTCATGACATCTTTTATTATTCTTGTTGAGAGCAGATCATGTTTTTAAAGCTTTTCTCACAAAGATAATCTCTTATAATCTTAACTGCCCTTTCCCAGACCCTTTCAAGTTAATGTGGGCAAAATCAAATACCATAAACAAGACACGGACATACTACATATTCAAACAAGACTACACAATATTATATTTTCTATCCTTTCTTCAATACAACCTAAAATCCTATTATTCTTTCTGACCATCCCTGCTCAAGTGCACATTGAGCAGACATCTGCGTTGACATGTCTGCAATAGCCCCAGGTCTTTTTCTGAGGATGTAGCTAGTTAATTCCAATTCTGACAGCATACATGAAACGAATAAAAAAATATTCACAGTCACCGGGGTTTTTTTTTTAATCCCCATTATATTTTCTTGTGCCTCTCAGTGTAAGAATTCTTGCAGTTCTTTTCACAGATACATGGTGATGCATGCTTATATTTCTATATTTACGTACATGCTCACATGCATTGCTATGCCTTTATAATATATACACTTACGAACAGATCACACACCCATAGCCACATATAGACACATGTGCACAAAATGGTTTTTCTCTGCGTTTCTTCTGGTGAGTTTTTTTTTCAAAAGCTGAACTAATTCCCACAGTGGCATGAATTCTCTCCATCTGTTACACTTCTTGAGAAGCCGATTTTTGTATTTAGTTACACTCTCGAGAAGCCCCTTTTCTACTCATCTCGCTTCTGTGTTTTTACAGTAACAGCTATTCTCATTTTTCCAGCTGCACTTACGAGGATAAGGCCTTGAAGAGAAGAACATTCTCTCACCCCTGTAAGATGCTGCTTTCCTTGAAAGGCAGCACAGTCTAATGAACGGGATAAAGGTCTTCAAATCAGAAGATTCCATATTTCTACTGTATCCCACAATGGTGTTTATCATTTAAAACCTCACTTTATACAGTGATACAGATTTTTTAAATATAGTGTGGATAGCACTCAAATTTATCTAATACTAATCTAGAAAGTCAGAAGTACTTGATCCTTATATTCTAACTTTAATTTTTACTGATTCTTTCATACTAAATTCTTAATGCTCAAAACATCTGGCACATTACCAAGCCTGTGTGTGAATTTAGAGAATTCTTCTCAGTTACTCTGCCACCTCAAAATGTAAAGAATACAGTGTGTGAGAGAAGCAGAAGACTGAGAAGCACAACTGAGCTCAACTGCTTCACCTGGTATCGGAATTAAGTGTTTCAGAACAGTATTACTAAAATAAAGAATCCTGCATGTGTTTCTCTCAAAAGAAAAAGATGACAGTTCAGCATCATCCTCTGACCCACATCAGTTCTACTTCTCATGGATATTTTAAGAAAGGTCAGACGTATAAAGAAGGAAGGCCAAGTACATATACACTGGTGCAGTAATTTGTAAGATAAAGCTCTCACATCAGCAACCAGGTGTCCTTTCCAGGTCAGTAATACTGAAGAGGAATAACAAGGTAAACTTACATAAAGTATCAGGTGACCTGTCTGACAAATAAATGAAGACAAGGACTAAGGAAAAGTAATCCTTTTCTCTACAAAAGTAGCATGTCTGGGAGCTCAAGAAAAAAAAACCAAAGTTACAATTCTATCTTGTTCTAATATACCAAAAAAAATTCAAATATCAGGTCCAAAATCACTGAACATGGTAAAGGTAAAAATAAGTTTAAAAGATTAAATAATTCACAAAGTGGAGAAATTTTATGGGATTTTTTTGCAAGTCCAAAAGTCAACTCTTCCCTTGGGGAAGTACAGATTGTGCTTCAAAGTTCAAAGGTATGTGTTGGTACAACAAGCATGGAGTATTTTTTTAACTATTACAATAATACTCCTTGATAAAAATATGTTGCCATTAGTACATTTTATTTAAAATGAGACTGGTTTGACATAATATACAACCAGCTGTGGGCAAGTAATTATGAAAACTGCTGGTACTCTTACTGAAGAGACTACTGAGACTCCAGACTCCAGAACAAACCAAGACTTCAGTGACACTGATACTATTTAAATCAGAAATATGAAAAATATCTTGCTTCCTTGTCTGGAAAATTAAAATTTATGCCAAAATGTTACAGACCATCTATTTAATACATATATAGATATATAAAAGTAATTTAGTAATATGTGCACACCAATTATGTTCCTACTCTACAGGATTTAAGATAAATTAAAAAATAATAATAAAAAAACCCCAAACAAAATTAGTGTTGGGTACAGATTTTAAAAACAAAAGAGGAAAAAACCAAGAACAGCAGCATGTGTTTATAATTCCACTGCACCACTACATGAATAGCTGTAACCTCAATTTACACATACTGTTCTTCATTAGAGTTATGCAGTGCTCTATATAAATAAATTACACAGGATATTAAAATTCTTGAAAACAGTAACCAATTTGAAATTGGAATTACGGTTAAAAGTCCATTCATTACTCTTCAGGACTTAAAGCTACCTTTAAGAATGAAAAGTTGAAAGTGTAGGTTGGTTTGCTAGGATCACTCAGTGCACCTCATTCTTTTTTGACAAAGAGTTGACAACTAAGAAATGCTGGTATGAGAGGAAACAAGACTGTCAATATGCAGCTGACAAATCCTAACTAATCCAAATGTAATAGTGCTATCCCAAGTTCATTGTAAAGCGTGGAAGTACAATACCTGGCGGTGAACTACACATGTGGGATGTAGACATGCATGTGTATACACAGAAGCAGCAGCATTTGGTGCCTCTTACAGTCTTGTCACAAAGTTCTAATCTCACAAAGACTTACATGTATTATTAAATTCACATATTGTAAATTGTTCCACTGAAGTCAAGTGTAAAATCTGGACTTCAACTGGGACAATGCACAACGATTACGAAAGACAGAAGCACAAGTAAATAAAGAGAGGATGATACTGCACTTGGTTGGTTAGGGCACAATACTTTTTTTCTATATAAAATTAACACTATCTCTTGATTTGGCCACTATTAGTCAACTGATTGAATAGGTATGAAAATTAATTATAAGCAAATCTTACACAAATAAGATTTTCTTTAAAAAAAAGGGATTTTCCTTATGTTTTATTAATGAAAAGGATAATATGAAGGTGATAAAACCCAAGTAATCAGAGACCATACACCTTTCTAGTGTACTCAAATGGTATTTTCATAATTTATTGAATAAGGATTAATTTAAAACCAAACCCAGTAGGAATGTTTGACGGCAGTGTGGAAAGGTCAAAACCAGAAACAGACAATAACATCTTTCAAAGACTCAAATAAGAAAAGCATTCATTCTTATTTTGCTAGATTGCCAGAACAAAAAAATTAGACAGGTACATTTGAGAAGGCCTTAGCAATTTCAGTGCAGGATAAGGAAACCTGTATTGTTGTGTATTCATGAAGAATGTAGGTTTTCTTAAAAGTTCCTTACCTCGTTAGCTGTGTTGCGAGTTCCAACTATTCTGATAAAAGACGCAGGCTGTTTATCAAAAGTGATTGTTTGCCAGGATCTACAAAGAAAATCCAGAAAGGCATATAAATATTGAACACAGTCACAAAGAATGCATTCAAGTGACAGTAAGTACTATTATCACTTAAAAGGGCAAAGAGAGAAACTTTCCATTGCCTGAATTTCCAGCACTTCCTTCCTCATGTTTAAGTGTCTTGACTCTGCTTATGTGATTTCATACATACCTTATACCACTATAATTTGTGTGCAGGAACAGTAATCACACTATTGTTGAAAGTTAAGGAAATGGTGAAAGAAAAGAAGCCTGGATCAAAGTCTAAAATCCTTGGCTAATACTGACTGTATTAGATAAACAAAAGGTCAGACAAATAAAAGTGAATGCATTCTCCTGTTAACTACTCAGAGCTTGGTTAAGAAAGAAAATTACAGACTGAAGGAAAAAAAAACCCCAACAAAACAAACCACCCAAAACCTCAAATGAACTTGTCTCACTCTAAGTGGAGCAGCAGAGGCAGAGGAGCCAAGCTTTCTTTGTGTGGGCCAATGTCCTTCTAGAAAACTATAAGCGACACAGAGCGTTCTTTGCAGGTCAGGTTGTGAAGATTTCCCCGTCCTGACACAGAGGCAGTGAGGAGAACAGACCACCACTCCAAAGCTGGCATATAAATTTTTGGGCTAGACTGAGAACACTACAGATACAGTGGGACCAGTATGATCTTCATTCCTCATTCATACTCTTCTGATCTCGGTGAGATGCAGCACCTCAATTAACCAAATACATAGCAGGAAAAGGACACAGCCACCTACCTACCTTTGTGCTTACAGAACACACTGACAGTAAAACAGAAGAAATAAAAAGAATACCAATGAATAGAGGTTTCGGTTTGATACCAGTCTTCCACTATACTAGATTAGTACTTGAACACATTTCAATTTAAATTATTTTACATTCATAAAACATGAAAATGAGATATACAATTTAACTTTTCAGCCAAAACAGACTCTATCACAGATGTTTCAGAAATAAAATGGAGTTAAGTCCAACCTGATTAACTCACTACAGAAGGAAAACACTGGTTTTCCAGAATGGGTTCAGAATACCTTTATAAGTGTTCATATAAGAAAAAGGGACCAAAGCAAAACTGGAATAAAACACTACTCACCACCAAAAGACTACCCCAAAGCCTGGCAGTATGAACAGCTTGGCTGCTGACTGTTTGTCAGACATTTGATTTTTCCCTCAGTAGGAAAAACCCTTTGTCACAAACATTGCGTTGCTCGGATTAATTTAGACTGCTATTACTTCTATCACTGCTGTCCGGTTATATTTGCCTAAAGAAGACTATGAGCTGAATTGAGACTTAATTTCAAGTAGTTTACTGGTCTTACCATATGATGTAATGGATGTAATTAGAGTTACTCATGATAACAGAAAGGTATGGTCTCTGGTAGGCCTCACAAGTACAGCAGTTATCTGTCTAACAACAGGGTTTATTTATATCCCTTGTGTGGTTATACCCTTATTTTAAAGCTCAGGCTGTTCCTTCACACTCTAAATAAAATACAAAAAAAGGAGAATGGACTACTTTGTTGACTGTCCCAAGATCTGAAAGACTGTTATGATTTAAACATTTTCCCCCCTAAACAGGAGAGTAATTATTGAATTTCCTTCTCACATTACTCTAGTACAGTCAGTTAATTCCCATGGCCAAATAGAACTTGTTACCTTTGAAGTACAAAGTCCCAAAGACAAGAGGCTGGGACAATAAGATGATCACAACACTACTTCTCACAACAAAGCAATGCCATAGTTTGCATTATGCATAAGCTTTCACATTTACACACACACATACTTTATGCAAGGAGAACGATGCTGTAAAAATCAGATTTCTCTTTTTAGAGATTATGAAAATATTTTAAAGCTATGTGAAATAAAAGAGTATAAAATCCTAAAAAAGCTATTAAGAACAGCCTATGTCTTCCTGGACACTAAGGTAGAGTTTGTGTTCCATGACAAGAAACTATGTTAATTACGGATCATAGAATAGAATATAAGTGGGTTTTCTATTTATTTCTCCTATTTCTGAGTACCAGTTAAATAAACACTGCAAGAGCTCAGTGCAGATTTTCCAAGGATGGCAGTTAATGCCGTTGTCTGTCCTACGATGTGATAACGAGAAAGCTGATGCATCTACTTGGAAATAGAGCTGAAGAGCATGACAGATGCTAAGAGGGCTTGAGAGAAAGGTCTCCGAAGATCATTTTGACAACACACTTCCAGGTCATCTCACCCAGGAAGTTCTTAAGTTCTCCCACATCCCACTTCGTTAGAAGCCCTTACTTTCTGTTACAATGCTATTCTTAGTATTGGATTATAACTACCTCTTTAATAATATTAAAACATGATGGAAAAGAGCAAAAAGATTTCTTGAGGATGTGAGACCTGAAGGGAGATAGGGTTTTCAATAAATTCAGTCCCAAAAATATTTACTGTTTTGCTATGTGTCCATTTTGTTCCTTTCCCATTGGAAAATCAAAATTATAGACATTCAAAATTGTAGAAGAGTTATTTTAAAATTCAAGAATAGTTCCACTAGAGAATTAGTACTTGATTGTAAAATGAGAAAATTAGGGCTCTAGTTTATTTCCTTAGTAAAAAGAAAAAAAAAAAGCAAAACAGAAAAGCCACATGGATTTGCAAAGAATCACTTTTGAAATAAGCAAGGCAAACCTTCTCCACTAGAAAGTTTCATGGATTTGGCTGCAACAGTACATTTGAGAACATCAATCTATGCAAAGCAACAGCTCTCCAGTACAGATATAATTATGCATCAAAGAGATAATTTATGCATGTAACTATACCCATATGAGAAAAGAGATTACTGACAGAACATTATCAAGGCATATCTGACCTCTTTTTGGATTTTTTGCTGATATAACAAATTCACTATGACTTCTATTTATCTGTCAGGCCATAACAATTGTTCAGTGGTGTTCCTTGATTAAGGACATCGTGGGTAAGCCTTAAGTTTCTTTTCAACCTTCCTTTTTTTCCTACTAGCTAGCTCTGCTGGTAATATTCAGTTTCTTTGAAGATGTTCTGTTTTGCAAATTACTTTGTAGTTACACCATTTGTCTAGTCCTGCCATGCACATGTGCTCACATTATTTTTTCCTCACAAAAGCTACTCTTTCTATTCTCAAAATTGCTTTGATGCTCTTTACAAAAATTTCCTCCAAACTTTATACATAGCTCTGCCATTGATTCACACATAAGTCACTGTATTCCAGGAACAGCAGCATTAAAGCATATCAAAAGCACCTCATTTTTAGCCTGGGATTAGATAGTTCTGTGTAATAGATGGCATTTCTTCACCTTTACTCCCCATATGCCAAACAAACAAATCTTCCAAACTGGTGGCAATACTTTCACTGTCTTTACCTAGGACACAGTCATAAAGAAGCTAGCAGAATTTACTTCTCTCATAAAATGACATTGCTGTCTTTGTACTTTTTGTGTCTCTGTAGTCCTTATTAGTGACCCTCTAACAAATACATTTTTTGGGGTTTAACTGTATTAAATATTCAGGCAGTATCGATTTATTTTCTGCTTCAACACCTGTCTTGCTGGTTGATTTGTTTTAGATTTGCTGGCTCAATCTGCAGCAGTTCAGGTCATCACTTTCACAACAGAAATAATCACTACCTCAAGCTGAGGTTTACACCTATAAGAGAAGACTCAGGACTAGAAGCCTTCTCAGATTTATACCAGGGTCCTCAAGCTGAAATGCAGCACTACAAGTTATTTGGCTAGCAAATGTCCCCCGATACCACAGCTCCATTTTCCAAAAGAAATTAGCCTTGTTACAGTCCTACAGTGTTTTATTTAACACTCTACATCTCACCTCAGCCACCCGACTTTTAACTCTCTTCTTCTACACAACTCCCCTAAGGAGATGCAGTAATTGGTGATTAGCATTCCAAAGCCATGCTTGCATCCTGTGAGCCTGTCATATTTAATTACATTTTAACTATATTCGTCTTCTATAATAGCCTGAACATAATTTAGATAATTATCTTTTGCTCCCTTATTCTCTGACTCTGCCTGCCTCACTTAGAGCTTCTTGCAATAAAATCACTTTCTCTGTTCAAACATATAAACAGACTCTTGGGCCAAGTGCTTTCATCTCTCCAACAGCAACAGCTGAAAACCCAATGGCTTTGTGCATCTCACAATCTCTTCACCATACTCTACTCAGAGGAAGAAAAAAAAAAAGTATTTGAAGCTGCTCTACTTTCATGTTTCCCCTTGTCTTTTTTCTTTATTAGGCTATTGCAAGAAAAATGCAAGAAATACTGATGTCCAATAGCTTGCTATTGCTTAAACTATCTATAGCTCCAAAATAGCAATTCACCTCCTAAAGAATATAATGGTTTTTCTCAGCATTTGGAATCTTTGCCTAGTTATTTCTAAGAAAAGCTGCTATCTTCCTAAAGATTTATTCCATATAATAGGACCTAAATAGTGACTCTTTCCCATTATTTCCTTCTCTTCTGGAAAGAACAAATTGAGAAAGAAGTGGAAGCTTATCTTTTACTGAGGTTTTCTAATGAGCCACAGGCACTAGAATACTACCACACTGTGGGCTAGCAGAGCACCACGAGTCAGAGCTGAAACCAAGCTCAGGACAAAGATGTCAGACAAAAGAGAAAGCTGTTACATATGACTAACATTCAAATGCTGTTATAACCATATCATATTCATATCAAGGCTTGCCTTAGGCTAAGCATGTATGTTTTCAGTGTGCACATCGTGTCTCCCCACTTTCCAAGGTGACATACAACCTCCATTTTCTGTTTCTCACTCCAAAAAGACTAGCAATGCAGATTGGGAAGCAAATGTATCCTCCACTTTACTTTCTAATACTTGTCCACATAAGCCTTGTTCTACAGTAATCAATGAAATACTTTTAACCTTATTTGAATGCAAACTTCTTCAACTGTGACTACACTTTTTAAAAATGAAATTTGTAAGAGCAAATGACAGGAAAAGGAAAGAAGAGTTGTATTGTCTTTCCATGTATTAGCCTGATGACTGCACTGATAAAAACAAGACAGACCGTAACCAGCATGTGATGGTACCAAATAAAAAGTTGTGTGCACACATCAGCAAGCTGACTGAGACACGAGAAGCACCGCAGCATGTTCTGCATGGTATGTTACACCCCCTGTTCTATTAATGAATACCATCCTAACCTCTCTTATGGAGTACCTATAAACACAGAAGTGCACACTAAAAATGCTATAAAAGTAATTGTTATACAGTTACTTTTTGTTATAGAATACAAAAGAGGTCTACAGCTACCTTATAAATTGCCTATAAACCCCATGTTTTTCACCATAACAGTCCCAAACAATAAAGTGAAGTAATGCTTCCTCTCCTGTTCCAGCTGTAATTTAACATATTAATTCAGGGAGACAGACCCATAAAGCGCAGAAGTCAGACTGCATAGCAGGCTCAGCCATCCCTTTGCCATCCAGCCTCCCAAGCCACTGAGGAGGAAGACAAAGCACGAGAAAGAAAATATTGCGGGGAATCAAAGGTCATCAACATTTTGGTTTTTAAATCAAAGCCAAATTAAGTGCAGTTCTACCCCTGGTCTACCTCAACTAAAACTGAGTTTCCATCTATTCTGCTAATCACCACGACAGCACTTTTTCAAAAGGTGGCCTGGAAAACATGAGACTTCTAAGGAAGTAAGGAAGGTGCAAGCTCGAAGTAACAGCTTTTTCTCTGCTTCTCTCAGAGACAGAGGCAAACCTGACCTAATAATACATCTTGGCTATATTTATGTGATAATCTATTGATGAGTTAGCAAATATACTTTATCTAATATAGTGAAAAAAACCCCCAAATCCACAAAATAAACAACCAAAAAGGACTTGAAATTGTAACAGAGGTAAGAAAAATGGTTAATAGAAATATAATAAGAGCATGGAATAAATGTGAGAATAATAATAAATACTAAAAAAAAGGTCATCTATCGCAGTATTAATCACATAATAGTTTTATATATTAGCTTTATATATATATATATATATATATATATATATATATATATACACACACAAATAAAAACACATATTCACACCTTTTGGGAAACTTCCACTCAAATGTTTTTATTCTAAATATACTTCCCATAAGGAATACATAATTCTGAAAGAATCTCAACTAAATTTGTAGTTATTTATAGCAGTTTCTATAACTGGTCTCTCACACCAATCCAAACAAAACATCTGTCCTCTATAAGAACACTCTCTTAAACTGCTACAAATATTTTATTATATAGGGTTTGTTGCAGAAATCAAATGTGGGCTTGATGAAACAGACCTATTACAATGAAAATCCTGACATAAAATAGATTCATAAAGTCTATACTGACTTTCTGACATCTTCATAAAGCTTCTGACATGAAAGACTCCTTATAGTAACACCTGCTTTTACAGTTTCAGTGCTGACGTTTGCTTTTTTAAAAAAATATTACACGAAGAAAATGTTAAAATACAGTCAAATTGAACTGTGGTAAAACTGAATGTAATAATTATTTTTCTATCTAAATGAAGTAATCAGTTTTCAAATATGTACACCACTGTAGGCAACTGTTAGCATTTTTGTCCTGCGTATGCTCACATGATTCAGCTTACTTACACATATTTTCAATTTCAACAGGTTGTCTTTCTGTACTTCCAACAATAGTTTATATTTTAAATTCTTACACAAAATTAAATGATTAGCAATTTGCAGGCAATTTTCTGGCAGAATGCCAAAGGCCAAATTCCTATGCTGTAGCAAGAACTGTGCATGTAGTATCTACTCATAAATCCTTAGGGGATGGTAGTGGCAGCGGACGAAGGCTGTGAACTTGAGTAACTTGACCAATGAGTACACCTTACTTCTGTGTACACCGGAGAACACATGGACAAGACAAGTCTGAGTAATCCTAGGGGTTGAATTGGTTTTGTTGTGTTTACCAATAGTCATTGTTCCTGATGTTCACATCGGCAGCAAAGATATGAAAAGCCATCCAATGCAATAACATACCCAGTAATACAACTAATGGGATGCTCTCAACTTTGAAGACTTCTCCCGCCCATAAACCTTACAACTGACTGTAAGCTATTTTTATTACATAACTCCTCATACCAGTGGAATAGTTGATTAATAACAAATACATAAACAATACTTCCAGAGATATGAGACAGAATCATGCTCCCTATTAATCAGCTTCTTTGTAGCGTGAACACTAACACTGTATTTATCGCACTTGTCTCTTACGCTCCCCTGGGTGTAATTTCATGGCCACTCGTAAAAACTTCACATTTACAGCAACTGCCCTTCTATTACTGTCGATAACATCTAATTGACATGTCAAACCTCCAAGGAACGCAGTAAATTGAACCACAGCCTCTAAGAAGAATAAAACAGTGAAAAAAAGTAAATCAGCATGTGCCTCCTCCTAACAGCAATACAAGCATACTGAGGTTTGGTAATGGAAGGGAGGAAAACTGTTACCCTTTCTACTACCACACTGAATTATCTATTAACCTCAAGGTCAGAAAAGAAATCCTTGTGACCTCAGACTGAAACTCGCCTACAAAAAACCCTGAACCTGAATTCATGACTGCAGTAATTTTAGACATGAGAGTAAAGACAGACAAGAGTAACAAATACAACTTTTTCTTCTCTTACTGTGTTATAGAATAGAAAAGTGTAACTCCCTTACAGTAGTGTCTGATAAACTAAATTTTAGTATTTCGATAGAAACTCTATGCCTTAAAAATTTATATACAAAGAGCTGGGTAAAATTCACAAATACAATATGAAAACAAAGGAAACATTACTCATGATTAAAGAGCACAAAACAAATTCAGGCAAAACTTGTTTAAGCAGAAATCAAGGTAACAGGAAAAAGGCAGAATGATTTTATGTAGTTGAAGTATATGAAACTCATTAAGAAAGAAAAATTAGTTTACAAGGGCAGAAGAAAAATAACATAATGAAATGAGGTAACATGATGTTCTGTACTGGTATTGAGAAAAAAAATTTCCTTACTGTGGGAATTCAGTGTAATAGAAAAGCAAAGAGCAGAATGAAAGCGCCATCCCTTGAAGTATATGAAAAAAAATCTGATGAAGAATTATTCAAAAAAAACCAGACCACATACCACACAGGGAAGAAATCCCCAAAGGATGAACCCAAAGATATAATAATTCTTCAGCCTTGTGATTCATGGTTATAATCTGTCCTGCTAAAAACATTACTGTGAACAAATCAATGGCTTAATACTGCATAAATCTCAGTGCAGGATATTTGTAACCCTAAAGACCATACCTGTTTTGGCCAGCATAATCAAACGTGTACTTTCCAGAGTTTTAATGAAATTAGATCCTGAATATCAACAACGTAGTTAGGGCAAATCTCTAGACTGACATCTGACTGGCCTCCTGACTATACAAGATGTCAACAAGTGCTATATTATTCAATAACTTTGCCTGTAAGAAAGGGCTACAGACAAAACAGCAACTTACCATCTAGATCATGAACTCTTTCTTATTAATTGGTTTATTAGATTACCTTATGCAATAACAAAATTCAAAGTAAACGAACATGACCACAAAACAACAGGTAAAGCATCAGGTATTCCTTTCTCATCTCAGGCAGATGAATGCACCAGTGTCACAGGAGACATCTACAATTTGGGTAACTATTTTGTAGAAATATTTATTTATACAGGTGCTGAGAGTCTGCATATGTGGGTGTGTCTGCACGCATGCAGGTATGTGCATGCATGCACAGACATTTTTAAAAGAGAGAATTTATGACTGTGAAGGCAATCTAATGTACTTGCCACAGAATCTTTCCATAATATAAAAGCAGTAATCTGCACTGCTGAGCCCTTAACCACATGCAGCTGAAAATTTGTTTCTGTTACCATTGGGAAGAAACCCTTTGGTTAACAGGTTGCAAGACAGCAGTAGTATTCTTCTCCTAGTAAGAAAATTAGAATTTCTGTGCCACTGAACAAAGTTGGCAACAGTTGGACCTCTTAAGACCACAGGCTTCCGCAGAATTGCTTAATATTATAGATCAAACCAGGACCCAAATGTTTGGAGGGAGATATATAAGTATTCATAACATGTATGAACAATCAGTCACAGAGGAAGGACGACAAAATTTACAAATTTCTGAGAGGAGCAAGTCTATTTTCTACTGAAACGTCAATATGATATTAATTATAATTCTTGAAAGCAAATGAATGTTTGCTTTGATTTTTATTTTAAACAGAAGACTATGCAGTGATATTTTACACATACTTAATTACCACTTTTTTAAAAATAAGTATTTGTCTAGATTATCTTAGTAATACATACATCTATTTATATCATTAACTTCACAGTTTTTACTGGCCTCTAAAGAGACATTCAAGTCTAAGATGGCATGGGGGAAAATTCCCTTATCTAAAAGAGACAGGTACTGAAACTGTGGCTATTATTGGGTATTGCTTATTTTCTCTGAGGCAGAACTGAGCTAACATCCAAATTGATGTTGGAGTTACTATGGTGTTTTCTCCACTCTCCTCACAGTAATGTGGATGGGGAGGAGCCGAGAACAGGCCAGCCACATGGCAAATGAGAGCAGAGCAAAACTTTAATGCACGGGGCACATGTAGAGCTGCAGTGAAACAACTGCATGGAAAAACATTCAAGGGAGACTAAGACACTTTGCAACTGTAGTTACATTGTTCAAGGCTTGTTCAAAAGATTCATGTATATTTGTGGCTGAAAAGCAAACACAATGAACTGACGGTAGAAGTGGAAAAAGAGAGAAGAAAAATTAACAGTTTGAAAACCTTCTTGTGATCCTTAATTGCCATTAAGATATACAACTTCGGAGAAGCTAGATCTTTCTTCAATCAAGCTAGAATCATCTAAAATAAAAGCTAGCAAATGAAACATTAGATATAGAGTTTACACACTTCTGAGGGGCTCCTAATGCTCTGAAATGGAAACCCTGCTTTCTCTCTGTGAAATCTTTAATTCTTTGTGCTCAATAAGACAGGTCTGTGAAGCTGAAGTCTCTTTCTTCTTTTGCCTTATTAGAATCTTTCAAAATGTGAGCATATAAACATAAGGAAAAATATGTTCTTCAATGCCTCTATCGTGCAGGGCTTAAAAGCTCAATAATTACACAAAATGACCCTTTATATCTGTCTGACTTGCTCCAGTAGGCATTACTAGCGGCATAATGAACAGACTAATGAGAACTCTTAGTTTATTTTTGTGAAGTGAGACTTGAAATTGAGCTTAACAATGTAGCAATTTCCCAGACATCTTGCTTGAACATATTTCATCTTGCACTGCAGGAATGTGGCTATAGTGAGTTTGGCAACCCTGGAGCAGGCATCTGGATTTCACAGAGCTGCTGTGAAATTTGCTTCACGTGAAGTATATTTCAACTATGGATGAACCACAGCTGAAATATACTCTGTTTGACAGAAGAGGTACAAGAGTAGTTCCTTTTATCCTGTTCCACCCCATCACTCAGGAACTGAGGCATGAGACAGAATTAAGGACCACACAAAAATTAGGTAAAATGTTATTTTCTTATTCTAGTGTGAAAAGCAGGTAAAACTGATGGGAAGCATCAGAAAAAGTGATGCAGGCATAGAGGCCATAGGAAAGGCAAAAGAGCTGAGAAATACTGAGAAAGCCATTTTATTAGGAGTGAAAAGTCCTATGCAAATGGTACGGAGAAGAATGATGAATGAAAATGGATGTGCGGGAATTCTAGAGATGGGATCATGCAATGAGGTGGAGGAACTAGAAGAGAACAGGAGGAAAAAGCTGCTATGTTTGTGGCTAAGTATAAGAAGCTACAAATGTAAGTAACGTGCCACGTGCAGTTATGAGGAAAGGTATTCACACACTTCAAATATTATTTCTATAGCAGAAGAAATAATCATATCATGATAGATACTAAACTGGTTTCACAAAAGTATACCGAAGGGAAAAAAAAAAAAATCAAACCCCAAGTTTGCCACCAACATTGTTTAAAGCAGAAGTACTACAGAAAAAAATTCTCAGAACTGAGCTTAGATTCAGAATTTGAAATAGCTGTTATATAAGATAACAAACAATGGAAACATGAAATTAAGTTTGGAAGTTTTTAAACATTTATCATAACAGCAATATATTCTGAATAACAAAAATTTTCACACAATATATAATGCTGTATGTTATAAACCTTCCAAAAACGAGGTAATGCCCACAAGAAAATCATAAAACTCCCAAACCAGTCATATAGACAGGTGATACAAACTGCCTTATATCTGTTGATCCACAAATAATATTCATTGTTTTCCAAATTCTATCAGAGTATTAGATCCTTTTTTCCTACTGGGGAATTGAACACAGTATGCCTGCTGCCAACGGATTAGATCCATTTCACAATAGCTACACAGGAGAACTTTAAAGAATGATATTGAGTTGATGAGCATTGTGATAGCCTGCTTTGTATTTGTCTTTGCAGGGTTTATTTTATCAGAAGTGTCATTAACTCTGAGGTCTGACTCTCCTACTGGCCTTTGGTATCTTCTGTTTTTCATTTGACTTTCAGACTCTGTCAGCAAATTCTTCTAACAAGTTCAAGTCTCTGTTGTTCAACACTAACATGCTCGAGTCCACTTATAATAAATGTTTTTAAAAATAGAAGGGAACATGACTGTTTTTCATTACTGTCATACTGTGTAGAGAGAAACAGCTTATTGCGGAAAAGAAAAAAAAAAAAAAGCCTCCACAGAGCATCTGAAAATTGTCAATTACACAACCAGTATGCATTAATTGGCTCTCACTTAGGGAAGGTACACAAGCTTCCCCTGTGAAGATAACAGACACCCAGTTTCTGTCTTCAGCCTTTTAAAACTGGAAGAAGAGAAGGTTAGGAGTAGCCTGTCAGTTCCTGCCTTTGAGCACTGAATTATTAATTTACACAAAAGACTACATTAAAAATGCCATTAAAACAACCTAAAGCAGCACACTGATAGTTTAAAGGGGAAGTTCAGGCTTCAGTAATCTGCCAAAACCAATATAAGCTGTTTAAACATAATTTAATTTTCTTTCTCATCGTTTTGTTTGCCACTTCCTGATCCCTTAGGTGTCTGTTGAGGTTTGTGTTTGGTACCCTTGTGGTTCATCCTACTGCTTGTGCCAGAGATTGAGCAAAATTATTTGGAAACCTCACAGGACACTTGCAAGACAGTGGGCTAATGACTTTTATGAAAGTCTGTAACTCCACTGCAAGACCAGGAAGACCAAAAGCCAGCAAAGGAAACACCTCTTACCCGTACATCTTTGAAGACAGGAAAGCGAATAGAGAATATTACTAGTAATGTAAATTTTCTCACGGTGAAAGCATTTTGTCTCTTTAAATGTGAGCTCCTGTGACATTCTCCTATGTTTTAACTCCATCAACTTTCACTTCCTACACTAAAAAGTGAGTTATTTTTCTGCAGTGTACTGCAGCATATTAAACACAGAACTAATGCCAGGAAGGGTAAACTCAGGATTTCAGGACCTTATCAACCACTTATGTTGCACTCACATCTCCAGAACTTCGTAGAGAATCAGATGTAATTTGGAGCATAGTTTTTAGAAAGAATTCATATTTTAGCCTGACATGAACACATGTATAATGATTCTTAGTTGACTGTTGCTCTCAGAGGCACTTGTCAAACAGGCCATCATAGTCCCATGGAAGGACGTATCTACTTCTTGTTTAAGTGAAGATAATTTCTATACCAATACAGGATTAGTCCTTTTTGGGATGGTATGTCAAAGTATTAATCAAAAAAAATCAGGATTTGTCTGAGTCAAAAAACAGTTGCAAAATTGGACCACATCAGCAAAAGGTACGTTCTGTTTCATCCAGGTGAGAGACGAGTGCAGCATTCAGAAACATACAATGCAGAAAGAGATGAGCGTACTCTGGTTTCTACCCCTTTATGCTCTAGTTTGGTTAAGGAAGATTACTGAATGCAGGTATCTTTAACTGTTTGCCTAAACCTGATGGTGAGTCAAACCCAGGCACATGGTTTGAGTTCGATCCTTGCTTTTCTTTGGGAAGTCTGTGAATCACTTGACTAAAAGACATTCAGAGGCAGATTTCTCTTGAGCTGTGCTGTTTGCATAACATACTAGTGTAATAGTGCTAAGAGGAAGGACAGACAGAAAAAAACCCATGAAATCCCTTGCATCCAGCAGTATCTTCATCCTTACACTATGACAGTAAACCAGAAAAAACTGTAACACTTCCACCTTACTAGCATCCGTTAATTTTGGTTAAAATCCAACTATCTCCTCTGTTTGTTGTTGGTGTTAAAATCATATAAAGTGAAAATAACTTGTTTGTTTTTGTGGGAAAAAACCCTCATGTTTTCAATTTGAGATTTTTTTTAACATTAAAAGAATTAACCCAAAAAGTCACTAGCAGTGAATGGTTCCATTTTTTCCCTCTTCATTAAGATGTCTCTATTACCATATTGAAAGCTTACCTTAATTTTAAGTGAGGACCTTCATTTAGTGCATGAGTCATTGAATGATGTTTTTTCTTTCATTCTACATTCAGCTGTTTTAAAGCCCTAAGAGTATGGCTTTCTAGGTCATAGTACTGTATTTCAGTATTTTTCAGTAAAAAAAAGTACGGTCTAGTTGTCACTGATCTTATAGATATTAAACATTTATTTTTCTATATGATATACTTATTTAGAGTTATCAACCTGCCATTACAATAAAAGTAATTTTTGAGATGAACTAATTTCAGCATTTCTGCAAATAATACCTGAAAATAAAACAACATATTTTAAGTTTTCTGTAACTGCAAAAAAAAAAAAAAGTCCATTTCACTGATCATAAAGGGCAAGAGATATAAATCGAACACGAAAAAGCACTGTCAAAGGCAAAGAAATCACCTGAAAATTGACATTCAGTGAACTCTGCAAGCTTTATGATCAGCCTTTCTATTTATTTAGAGGAGATAGTTACAGACAGTGCTAGGACACTCTGTGTCTGCAGACTTCAAGATTATAGCTTTATGCCAGCTGAACACGTATCTGTCAGAGCAAGAAGTTAGGCAAAATGCAATTCTCTAATCCACATGAAAACAGTTCCTGCAGCCACAGCTTTGAGAACTTCCAGAGCACCTATGTTTTGAATCGAGATTTTGAAGTATATCCCAAGAAGGCAGCTGTCTTTACTTCAGGTATGCATCTCTATTTGCCCAAGGTCAAGGCTTTTAAAAAAAAAACAAACACAAAAGTGTGGTTTGAACACTGTGTGAAGATATTTGAACTGGGCAGTCAATCAGCGATTTCACCTGCACTGTGCATACTTAAGCAAGTGCTTCTTCTGATTGTTATAGGCTTTTACTATCAAAATGTTCAAGGAAAAAATGCACAAAGATGCTTGAGTGTCTCTCTCTCCTTTGTGGTTTCAGCCTTTTAGTTCTCCCACTGCTGGAGGCAGACAAAAAGATGAATTTTATCTATTACGCTGAGATGTCTTTGAGAATGATTAAATCTTTAGTCCTTCTCCAGCCCTGCAGGCAGAACACAGGTTTTCTGCTCATCAATACCCTGCCCTTTACAGACAGTGAAAGGACGTGTCAAGTTCTCCTTCACCAACGTGTCTAGAGCGCATTGTAAAGCATTTGAGTTGCATTGTTTGTTAAGAGAGGGAATATAAACTTTAAAAAAACGTGTGTCAGCAGCGTTGCTACAAAGGACTGAATAATTCTCTCGCTCGATGTGACAAACTGAGATACATCTCTGAATTTGTAAAATCAATTTTGTTTTGGTTGGCACAAATACAAGATGGGTGGGGGCGGATGACTTCAATTTTGTCCCAAGAAAGAAAGCATATCTTATGGAAAACTTACTCGGGGAAAAGGAGGAAAATAAGGCTTTTATAATTCTGAGCTTCCCTGGGGCTTAGACAGGAAATCATGTCCTGTCAACATTCACTGAATGCTGAGCACACCTGGCTTCTGGATACGTAATATATAAATTTGCAGACTGTCTTTTCAGTCCCATGACCAGTATCTAGGTCATTCTTTGCTAGGAATTAGAACTATGTTCACATGGTTTAAGAAGGCTACCAACATTAAATTATTCATCCATATTAGAAGAATAGGTTTCATCAGCAGAAATTGCAGAAAAGCCAGTGGAGAGTATATATGTGGAGAATACTCATGCCTGATTTGTCCTGATTTAAATATTCAAACGAAAATATAACAGTTTTTCTCTCTTCTTTATCTCTGTTTAAGAAGCATGTTCGTTCTATGGAAAGGTCCTTTCCAAAAGCAGAGTGGTCAACACATAAGCCAGGTACTCTGCTTTTGAACAGAGACAAGGTCAAGCTTTGGTAACTGTTTGGTCTGTTATGCTTTGGTCCCTGCCCTCACTCTCCCCACTCCCTTCAAATACCATACAATACATTTATGTGCTTTGACAGGGGAGAAAGACATTTGATTAACAAAATCCTTTACCAAATGTACTCTCTTCCCTCTCTTTCCACTTTTCTCAAGGCAGGGTGATTTGACACCAGGGGTCACCATAAACATTTGATCTCCAGAAAAACACGGTTTAACTTCCAGCGATCACAAAATCAAGGGTAGGGTAGGCAGACTGTTTCTAAGAATGAACAATCCAATAGATTATCTGAAGATCCAGTACTGATGTGGTTCTTAAGAAATTGATTCTGGTCTGAAAGTCTAGATGTTCAGTTACAGTAGAAGCTGTTACCCTCTAAAGTTGCATTAATCTACAGGTTATGTAATGATCATTCTTTTCACAGTAACCTATGTAAGTACTGAACAAAAAACCCACCAGAAAAACCAGTTTTCAGTTCTTACTTTGTGCAAATAAGTGGAAAAAAACTGAACTCACTTGCAGGAAATTTTTGTGCGATCCACCACCATAGTCCACTGCTGCTGATTCGTTGAAACCTCTATGTAGTAGCTGTAACTCCGATCATCACAGTCCCAAAGTAGCAACCTAAATATGAACAAGTTGTTGAATGATAAGTAAAGAAGCTTTCCAGTCCTTTATTTTCTCCACTTAATCCTTTATAAATGTAACTGTTTCTTTTGAAATGTACCTCTAGCACTCAGCAAAGTCTTTACTGTTTCTCCTATCTCAAACTACTGTGTCTCTATTCTTATTATCCTAAGGCCAGTAATAGACTTACAGGCTTTTAATAACCATCTTAAGAATATTAATCTATTACATTCATCCAATTACTTTCAATTTATTTGGCATGTGGCACTGCCTGCTTTAAACACAAAATGAAGATCTGTCTCAACAGGTCAGTTTAGGAGGGGACAGAAAAAAAGAATCGGGTGATTTCAAAGGATTAAGCTGTCTTCTTAACTCTGTTCTCTTGGCTTTGGTAAATATATCATAAATACATTTAACAAAAAAATACACAAAACAAAACTAAAAAATGAGTAGGGAAACGGGAATTCCCAGCCCTGGTTCATCAGAATACGACAAAAAAGGCAACAAATTGTTAAACAAATTTCTAAAAAGGCAGAAGAAAAAGGAAGACCATAAAAGTCTTAAAGACTCATTCCATATTTATTCTAACAAACATGCAGCTCTTCAGGAAGGGCACTAAATTACATATTGAATAGCCTTTGATTTCCATGCTTGTATTCCTCTCTGTAAGACCTAAAGCACCAGGGATGTTATTTAGCTTAAGTACCAAAACACACATCTGGCAAATGTATCTTCTTTACTTTTCTTTATACGGGGATTATTGCCCTGTGCTAAGCGATATTTGGCCCAGAATTGGACTTGGTGTTTGAGGTGCAGCCTCACTAGTGCCAAGTATAGAGGTAAACAATTTTGTTTAGCACTTTTTTTTTTTTTTAGGTTTTGAAATCTCAGCATTCAAAGTGGAAGTAGGTTTAGTGGACAAGCAGATTCAAAATAAATTCCCTTGATGCTGGATCTAGCTTATTAATATTATCAAAAATAATATGCTATCAAAAGTAGCTTTAAGAAGCTAAAATAAAACATTTTTAATACAAGTGTTTTAGCACGTATTAATACTGACTGTTTGCAAATTAAAAGATTCAGACCTGACTTAGTAAAAAATAAAAATAGTTGCCTGTGGCACCATGAAAGACTTAAATAAAATCCCACACCCCAAAACAAAACCACCCAACTTCAACCCCACTCCTTCATCAAATCATCCCCATTCTGCTTTTCTGTGGCTTGAAGGTCTCCAAACACTGAAGACACTGAATGAAGCTTATTTTCTTAAAAAAACAAAGGTTTACTGATTACAATCCCGTATTTGGTAACTTCTACTAATCAACAGGTCCTGAATTGATTTAAAATTTATATTTAAACCAAGTCTTCTAAATGATAAAAAGAGGGAAAAGTAAAAACATTCATAAATTTGTTTTCTTTCAAAAAGTCTATTAAAATGTAGCTAATTACGCTTTTCAATAGAATCCTTTAATCATGGGGACTCAGTGTTGCTTCCTTGATCCATGTTTTTCAAAGCTATGATCAAGAGTTTGAATATCAGAAGCACACTGGTGACTGTCATTTCAACTAACAATACTCTAATTAAAACACAACTGGCTTGGCTTCAGAGCAAAAGGCTAACAGGACATGTGTGATACTTTTCAAACACATGTATAATTGCTCTCTCCCGAAACAACCTAGCTCAAGTTAAATAGGTTTAGAAAAGCATATGGCTTAGAATTATTACTATGAGTAATTGAAGTTGGAGGAATCTTTCCTAAAGTGACTTGGCATGAATACTAAATGTAGATTTTTGTTTCTTTGGTACTTCTGAAAGAAAATTAGAAGTTCTTTCTTCTCCAGTAGCTTTCTTACGAAAGACTGGGGAGGGAGACTGACAATAGAACCTATTTGGAATTTACTCTGCTTGAAAGCCTTTCTGTATAAGCAGTGAAAACCTTTCAGTTGACAACATGAATATTCACCAGTGCACACTGAGCACAAAGGCCACTTTTTATGCCAGGTACAATAATCTTTGCAATACATTCTGGGCAAATTACCAAGCTAAACTTTTGTAGAAAAGCTATGTTTTTTCTAAGATGGATATTAAATGACACGAAGAAGAATACTCCAGTCACAAAGTTAGAACTATACCCATTGGAAATGCATCTGTTTATAGAAAAATTGCTCATGCTCTTAGGAAATTTCCATATTAGAATAAAAAGCTAAATTAGCTCATTAATAAATCTTGCCCTCGGGATTAAGAAGGAAAAGTCAAATGAAGATTTATCCAGCTTTCACCCTGCAATACTGTGAGATGTAAACACATTTCTTCTTTGGGTAGAGTCTAGGCCTGTAATTTAATATGACATAATTATTTGCATCACATGTTGACAATGCCTCACTTTATAAAACAAAAGTTTTTAAAATATAACTAAAATTTCATATTACAGGTGTGGGAAACTGATTATATTGGCTACCGGTTACATAAAAAGATGCTGTAGCCTTTTTTAAAACAGTATATCCTTGAATGGCATGTGTTGGTCTATGACTGAATGTTCTGTGTTTCTACAAGCATTTTGTGCTATCTCTGCTTGCTTTTTATTCCTAGATTTCTGTAAAAAAAAGATTGTCACTGCTCAGTTCAGAGTGCTGTATGACTTCAGGTACTCAAGGTGTTGGCATAATACCAAACACTATTAGTCGAGCATCTGACAGGACGACACCTGTTTCCTGAATACTATTAAGTCACTATTTAAACGTATGGCATAAATACTTGATCATACTGTGTTCATAAATCACTTGCATACCTTAAAAATCCAAAAGACAGAAATTAAAACATGAGGTAGTGACATTTTTCGAAAGATGAAGAAAAAGAAAGAAAACCCAAAACAGCATGGGAGGAGGTTTCTTTATACAATATTTGTGGCATTTTTGCCTCTGGATGTCTATAAACCTCTTCAGTTTTGTACAGATACTTATGTTTCAGAAGTTATCCTGAAAGAAACCAGTCCTTCAGGATCTTACAGAGGAGACAAAATTCCTGCACATGTGCTAAGTGTTTCTATGGTCATTCATTCTGAGTTATGATTACACTCCCATGTCAGACAAGTACAGAAAATGAGCAGCAAAGAACGAAAATCTACCTAAGCAGAAGTGGTATGGAAAATCAGGAAGCATACGAGATGTATATTATGACGGTACAAGCAAAAATTCATTGATGTTCTTTGTTAATTTAAGAATCACTCTGAATATGAAAAGTTATCATGTATTCATATTAACAATAAAGTCTTCAAATAAATTCAACTCGCATAAGTGGTTAATGTACTTTTCTAAAGACGCAAAATATTTCTGTTTATTCTAACATAAAAATCACTGTTACATAATAATTGTCTCCCTCCACACTATAACAAATCTCTTTTTTTTTTTTTTTTTTTTTTTCAAATTCAGAGGACAAATCAGGCAAAGACCGTAGCGTAATAGTATTATATTTCTATTCCAGAAAAATGCAGGGAGAGTTAGAGAGTAGTTGTGATATGACAGCTATTTCAGTATTAAAAAGTTTTAGCCTTAGTTTAAATATGTTTAGTATGTTGCACACAACAATCGCTGTCTTTTTCTTCCTAATTAAATATTTTTTCTGTCATTGATAAGGAAGGGCCTTTTCAGAGAAGAAAAGCAGAACATTATTTTGTGTCCAGACAGGCAACTACGTGGAAAAACTACCTACCCAGTATTTTGTCTGTTAACTGTTCCAAATATCTTGTAAGCTGCTCCAAGTATTAACAATAAAAAAAAAATCTTATTTTTTTTATTTTATAATCTAAAAGACAATTTAGTTACAATTATTTAAAAAAAAAAAAAATCACAAAATCGTAGAACAGTTTTGGTTGAAAGGGACTTTAAAAGGTCATCTAGTTCAAGCTCCTTGTTTTCCAAGTCTTCTCTGTTACAAAATACTATTGAGCACTGACTGTCATTACATCTTTTCAGAATTTCTGAGTAAATTTTGATATGTAAGTCAAGAGCTCCAAATTTATATACAAATACCTGAAAAAGTATTCAATATTAACAAACTTTCCCCATGGTCTCCCATGGCATTCCTGAGTCAAATCGAACAGAAGATACCATTAGTTGCCTATGAGCCTTCTCAGCCACAAAGCAAGTGGAGCTGCAACAACAGGAACTGAGCCAGCTGAACAATGGAAAGAAATGATTCTTCTCTACTTGACACTTGTTAGATCACACCTGGCATACTGATTCTCACTAAGTGGTAGATATGAACAATTCCAGCAGAGGACCGTCAGAATGGCCACGAGGTTGGAGCACACACACTGTGCAAGAGGATGCGGAAATTGGTTTGTTTAGCCCAAGAAGGCCTAGGGTTGGGAAGGAACCTAAGAGTGAATACTACCACTAACCTAAGAGCAGGTTATCATGGACTACCCAGAGAAGTTGTGGAATCTCCTTCCTTGGAGGTTTTCAAGAGCTGAGTGCATAAAGGCCTGAGTGGTATGTTCTTTTTTCATAGATGACAACCCTTTGCGAAACAAGCTGGGCTAGATGTCTTCTTGAGGAAGAAGAATTCCCTTCCAGCATGAAGGATGCTAAGATTTTAGGACAACGAATGACTTTGGCAGAAAGCATGCACACACATATATATACTCTTGAAACATTAAACTCTCTGTGCATTTGTAAGGCATATTTGAGTACCAAGAGTACTTCTGTTTTTTCATTCTCAGACTTTAGTTGCCATGGTAACACCTTCTGTCTTGGAGCCTCTCGCCAGTGGTATTCTGATTTCTACAGGCTAAAAGCAGACACCACTGTTTTCAAAGGCTCATGTATTTACCCTCTCTGAAACAAATATATTCGATGGCACATTTGTGTTTCTGAACTTAAACGATACGTATTTTAATTCCTAATTATTAATTTAGAATCCACACCCACAAGCAGATTTCTGTCTCTAGGCAATGCAGGTAGCCTCCTCTGTCAAAAGATATCTCATACGATAACACTGTTGTTTTCTTAAAGTAAGTTATTAATCTGGTTTTTACTACACATGCAGAAAAACTGACAGAGAAAGATGATATTCTGATCTTGTAGCTGTACAATGCAATACCACATAAATCACTAAATGCCTATTAGTTTTAAATTATGTAATGTTTGGGTTATTTTTTTTAATTTGCTCTATACCCTTGCTGATAATATAATTATCATTTCTTGGCAACCAAAAGTCTAGTTCACCCAACTCACTATTTAATAATAAGGCTTATTAAAAATCTTCCCTCAAGAATAAACACTAGCATAGTGTGAATATAGGAAAGTCAGGCTTTTCACTGATTGGAAAATATGATACTTTTCAACAATTGAAATGTAGCGGATAACAGTAAGATAGGAAGACAGATTATGAACCAAGAAACTATGAATATTGACTACTATTTTCTTGTCTTACTCCTTCATGTGGTCAAAGCCTTTGCTATTATTTAAGTTTAAAGTGGTAGGAAAATGATGCAATTACATTTAATTTATCTATTTTAAGAAATCTTAGTGCTGCATTTTCCTTGTTTTCTACTTGAGATGCAATACTTAATTGAACGTTAAAAACATCAAACTGAAAGGCATAAAACACTGCGTGCGGAAAGCTACCAAATACACTTATTCAACTTGTTTCAGCAAGAACAAAGCCAAACTTGGATTATGCATAACATCTTAAGCTAGCACACAGGCAAAATACTACTTCTGTTAGGTAACGGATTTGCCCAGAATGTCTGAGTTTAAACTTCGAAGATTAAATTTTACATCCATCATAACAATGCCACAGGCCAAACCCAAATCACACAAAACAGAAATTATAAAGTTACAAAAGAGCTTTCAAGTCTCACTTGGCTCATCAGTCAGTTTGAAGAGGCAGCTCTAACAGGTGGACTGCAATGAGCTCCTAGAAATACGTATCTATGTACATGATCTCTGTTGCAAGCCATACTTACCTGGGGTTTCAACCTTTGCTCACTAGTACTCTGAACTTTAGAAATCTTTCTCTTTATTTTATTGCCACAAAGCATACAAATCACATCCCTGACTACATATTCTAAATTTCCAATAACATGATGCCATAAAGAGAAGGCTTTGCATGACTGATTTTACGAAACAAGAACCCCAAACACTCACAGTCAGCGAATCTAAGGTCTGCAAGATTATTTCTGTCTTCACCTGTGAAAAATCCCACTCTCCAATCTATTTGCTAAGTCTCTGTTAGCCAACACTTTGATCTTCATATGTATACAGACATTCACTGTAGAAAGAGCCCAATGAACTTCAATCCAAATCTAAACACAGGCATTAATCCAGCACTGTAAAGGAATATTCAGGTTACTGTACCTTTATTATACTCTTCATGTTTAAGTAAGAACTAGCACTAATTGTGTAGTGAAAAGGACATCTGGCTGACTGGAGGTGATGATTTTGTTCAATAAAATCATTTTCACAATGAAGTGGATAAGAGGAATTGCACCTACTTAACCAAAAGTGAGACTGCAATTAAATTCTATTTTAAAATAAGTATATCACTTCAATCTTACAATTTGACTGTTACTATTATTATGCCTCTGTAATGCAACATTTTCAGGAATTGCACTGCTGTATCTCAACAAATAATTCACACATTTAATTTTTAACACGCCTATTATACTGAAGTAAGAAGCCAAATCCCAGCTACTAAACTAGTCCCCTAATTAACGATGTTTCCAAATGTCACATATTCTAAAGACAATAACTGCTCAGCGAGAGTTTCACTGAGGCCTTTAATTTAGAGAAGAATAAACCTTCTTACCGTATCGATCCAATCATGTAGGGCTGTGCTAGCTGTACGACAATAGCTCCGCTCCCAAGCTGATGGCATGTGTATCCAGAATCCCAATCATAGTTTTTTGTGTCTCCATTCAATAAGGCATTACGACTGCGACTTACACCCTCAATTACACTGGCACAGTCTGCAATTGTTGCAACATTTTCAGTAGGAACTGGGAATTAAAAACATAAAGATGACAGATAGACAGTCAGAAAACAGTTCAGATACCAGTGGACTTTATTGATGGGAAAGGATTGGTTACAAAAAGGAAAATTCAAAGTGTGATCAACAGAAGGAAATTTAACTCATATAATGTGAACTATGAACAAGTGATACAGATGATTTTTACAGCACTGATCCCAGAATAGCTTGGTAAATTAACAGATGGATTTCAGTCTTGGTGATATGAAAGCACTCTTTTAATACAATTGGGAAAAAATATCTTGTCCAGCAAAACTTCAGAAACTTTAAAACAGTTTCTTCCTGTTTTCATGATGAAACTTCCCTCTCTACCCCCAAAAGAACAAATGAACAGAGACAAAATAAAAACTGGGAGATAATTTAAAGTGCTGATCTGGGCTGTATTCTTCCAGCCCTGTTTCACAAGTGCTTCAACACTTGTTTCTCGAATTACATATTATTTCCCTTTGTTAACATTTGATCAGGTATGGCACTTTCCAGTTGTAATTTAGAGAGAATCCTAAGCTTTTTGAATGTCCCCTTCCAGCAAGATGACAGATAACATAAAACCCCCAAAGTCATTGGGTTTATGCCCCAAGCTACATGCCCCAATCAGGTCCAGCACTTTCCCAAAAAGCTCAGTTTCTAGCTAACCTCCTCAGATTCTAAAATTCTCTCTATTCCCTCTCTCAATCAAAAAATTAAAATTAACAAGACTGAAAAATATGCTCTCTGAACATGTGAAAATCAAGGTTGCTTGTTGAGCTCTTGTTTTTTGGAGGGAAAATGTTAGAAGCTCTGATTGTTCATCTAAATGATAACAAGAATTCTTTCAGCACAGGCTGCATTAAAAAACAATCTGAGATTTTGTGTGTCATCCTCTGATAAAGGACAAACAATCTGTACCGTTTTAAGCCTGCTGTACACAGACAACTTAATCACATATTTTTAATAGCTGCCTCTAAAATATGTATTTAGAGTACTACAACATCTGAAAATGGCGGAAACATAGCTATGTGAAATTTCAGAGCTATTGTATAAGTCTCCAGCACACAAAAAAGAAATAATTTTCCACAAAAAGCTGGGATTCCGTGTTTTAAGTGCCCTACTGGTATCAGGAGCATAATCTTAGGACAACCACCAACCAACCAAAACACCGTAAAACACACCCCGGGGGAAAAAAGTAAGCTGGTTGCCAAGTAATAATCCAAGGCAGTGGAAAAGTAACCATTTCTGAAAAATCTACTGTGCTCTCAAATGTACTACCATCTCTGTTTGCTCATAAAAAAATTACTAAACCCACCACATTATTATTCCAGAAACCTCTTGATTCCCCAGTTACTGAAAAGAGGCATTCAACAATTCCCAGATTCTTGTTGGGAGCAGGTGGTAGACATTAGAAGCACTACACTGGGAACAATCTGAATAAAACAAAAACTAACAATGCAAACTAAAAGTACTGGCGTCGAAATAAAGTTTGCCTTGACTTCCTTTTCTTCCCCTCCTCTCTGGGAGTACGGGTACTTCTTTGAGTATCCATTTTATACAGGCTTTAAAGCATCTTCTACATATGGCTGCTTTTTGTAGGAAGAGGAAGCTATTAAAATCTTGATTAAAAAAAAATGAGTCAAAGATAAGGTGTCAAAATCAATGTTCATGTTAAAGCTCCATGGCGTATTCCAAGCTATGTAAGGCATTGACTGAATGCAGTGCAGCTCAGTTCATCCAGTATTTTGCCTGCATACCCTCCGAGCATCATCTCTCTGAGCATCATCCCGCTCCCTCTCATGTCTAGATTTCTACACTAATCCATGACCTCCTATGAAGCTGTTACCCTGATTAGTCAAACTCCTTAACAACCACACAGAAATTGCCTTGGTGTGTTTTTAATATAATTCTGTGGTCTTCCCTACATCAGCTAATTAGAAAGTGACTCTAACTAATTGAAGTGTGCAGAATGTGCCATACTGTTTCTTTTCTCTAGGGGGTCTGCCACTCCCTATTTTGAATGTTCATTATCATCTTTTATATCCGCTTGATAAATTTATTAAAAATACCATCTGGTGGGGACTCTGCTTTGTGCTGTATTCTAAAGTCTTCTGGTTCTCTGTCTTTTTCCCGTTAGAATTTCTGCTTCAATTTAGGTCACTTGTTTACAAAAATATACTGCCAAAACCAACAGTCTTGTTTCTTTTTTTTCTTTTGTAATCCACCAGCTATCAAGCTTTTACAGTAACCAGTATTGTAAGAGAAAACAAAAGAGGAGATTACAAATATGGAAATTGTTTTTTTCCCCACTGTTCATACAGCAGTTTTGCCCTGAAAAATCCGATTTGCTTTTACGGAACAGAAAAGATGTGTCTGAATAAAGCATATACATTCTGTAAGCAAGCAAAAGGAAAAGATGATTGAAGTTTCACGACTTCCTTTCTTGTCTCCTGGTCTTATGTTGTAGTATGGAGCAATGAACAGCTGGCAGTATATTTAATTCTAGTAATAGTATTTTTGTAAAGGACTGTAATTTTCAAGGCACGGCCTAAGGGTCATCTTATACTGATTATATTTAAAGATAAGACAGATATGTTATTCAACTGTCCTTGGAGATCCTCCAGGATAAAATGCAGCAGAAGTGTGTTGTAACCTCAGTCATATTTACTTATCACTCCTTAAGCTTTTTGCTTTTTAGCATACTTGACTTTTCATAGGAATTTTTTTTTCCCTGAAGTACTGAGAAAAAAATTTAATGCAGCTGCTGCCAACTGGCTTCCACATCTGAGCATAGGGTATTCCCTTTTATCTCCCATTCTGGACAGGTCAGCTTTTGCTTTCTGTCCATCTGCTGTAACTGAACTACAATCAACTGGCTGATGTGGGTGGGTGGGGAAATGAGAGAAAATCCTCAAATAACTTTTTGCAGCACAGGAAGGAACAGAATGAACTGGGTTTCTGTATCAGCTCAAAAAACCAGCCATTAATGACCCTTAAAACAACTACTAAAATAAACAGAGAGACAGCAGGTCTACCATGTAGTCTTACTGTACAGGAAGGCAGCAATTGAAAGCATTATCAAGTGTTGAATATATTTCTACTGCACCCTAGGCAACAGTCAAAGGTTCTCAGCTAAAGTATCATCACAACTGTGACAGACTGAAATGTTGGTAATGTCTTGAACATCATCAAAATCCTAGAAAAACTTTTTGTCAAACTGCAAAGCAGCAACTGCCTGTCTGCGACCACCGAGGCACCCTCCCCTCCCAGTGTCTCCTGACTGGAATTTGGACTGTGACTGAGGATTTAAGACAGCTGTCTAATCATCTCAAGTCTGAGGAGAAGCAAACCAGGCTCAGGAAAAAAAGGATGCATTTGTGTTAAGAATCAGCCCCACTTGGGCTCAGGAGGTGGTGGAGAAGAATTTTGGATGTGTGATAGTGGAATCTCTCCACACCAAACCAAAGGAGTAAACCCCCTTGTTCTGGGAAGATCATGTACACACGGGACACTCACATGAAAGGCAGCTGAGAAGGGGTCACAAACCATCAAAGACCCCCAAAGTCACCCCCCAATTATTCCTGAGGCCTTTTCTACCACCAGAGGACTATACGTGAGCCAAGTAAGGCAACAAATCCAGAACCTGTCCCAAAAGACCCCCCAGGGAAGGTGCCTGGTCATCTCCTGAACATATATTAATCCACTGGAGGTTGTTTGTCATGACCCTCATCACCAAGAAAAGCAAAAGAACTGGACCAATGGGATGGTGCCAGGTTCCACATTGGTGATACTTTTTCTATTTTAATCTCTCTCTGTCAGGTTTTTTCTTTCCCCACCTCCTTTTTCCTATTTCTTTCTATCTCTATTTCTCAGCCTCACATTTACCATTAAATAAAACTCATACTATTGACTTTGGCATCTGGTCTTGTTTGCACCTTAATTCAGGTAGAGGCATTTCTAATAATTTTAATAACTGGATCATAACAGCAACCATAACTGTTCATTTTACTCAATTCTCTTTGGAAACTTACAAAATCATCACTGTGAAGAAATTATTAACAAAAAAATTACACTGGAAGGAATAAATTTTTGTTTTAGTTAATACAAAGAAGTGATTTTCTTCTCCTGATGATATCTGTTAAATGTACAGTTTTCAACTGCTTTGTATTTAACCGTAAAATTGCATTCCTTCTCTACCTGAACATCTGGCATAAGCTGGCATAAGTTTTCTCACGAGAAAGTGATGGCTAGAAAATACAAAGCTGAAGCTAAAAAAAATTAAAGATGTAAGTATTATTTCAAGGTTTGATCACATTGTTTTGAATAAAAGGATATTTTGGCATTTTGCTTTCATTATTTTCCACATGTCAAAAGATTTGTTAAGTCTAATCTTTATTCAGTATATGAATTTGCTTTTGTTTATTTGCTATGTGGTAAAAAAATATGAAATCTACAGACTTTTTAGTTAATTAAAAGTATAGTCACAAAGTCCTGTCTCTCCTTCTACACAGTCTTATTTTCTTGAGTTGAAACTTGCTGATGAAATTGCTACATTTAATTTAAATCTTCAATCAAGAAATCAAGAGCTCAAGAAATACCAACTTCAAGCAAATATCAGCAGCATTTCCACCTGTTTCAGTGAAACACTTTCTGCAAGCCATATTTATTTCGAAAAGAAAACCCCACTAATACTTGTCTATGGATTCGAAAAAACTTCAGAAGGACGATTTTTCACATGATATCTGCTAGAGCTCATGACTTCTGATCCAATAAAATTAGAAGAAAAGCATTCAAGTCATTAAAATGGCCATACTTTTAATTCCCAACCAATAAGCTGCTACAGGAGCCTTTCATTAAACCTTATGCCTGAAGAAGGCTTTCAGAAATAACAACTGTTTTAGGAAGTACATATCCTTTGTTTCAGCACTGAAAATAGAAAGAAAAGAAAAAGTGAAAAAAAAGGAACTGGAACCATATGAACAGAATTCTGTTGATAAATGGATACCAGTAACTAAACCAACTATGTGACTGCCTTTTCCTGTAGAAAGAGAGAGAAAAAAAAATCACTGCAGTATTTAGATCATCTTCAAATTTTCATAACTTCCTAAAGCTATGATTGTAGCAGAGCTGACTTACACTGCTGGGTAAGCCTGCATAGTTTTGGAAGAATGCTAACCTTTTTAAAAGAGAAAAAACCAAAATATGAGAGCTTTGTCTGGAGTCAACATTAAACTAGACACAAAAATAGCATCTCTTGCTGCTTCCTTGGAGAGAGACGAAGCAATCTTTTACAAAGCTGAACCACACACTAGGAAACTGATATGACTGGTTTCTCTCTGTTACACATTTAGTTTAGCTTTGTTTCAAATAACTGCCAAAGACAAGTGAATGTTTATTTGTATTTTTTCCCTTTTAAAACAAGTTCTCTTGAGGCATTGAACAGCACAAAAATGAAGGTTCACAGCGATTCATAATTGCTGAACAGCGTTCCCCAAAGGGTGACCAAGGACATTCCATTGTTTTAAATCCATCTTCTGCTCCTCAGTCATTATTCACTGTTCTCCCTTTCATCTGTAATGTACAAGTTACAAGACAGTCTGATAGACTGAGACAGACTAGAGACACACACGACTTCATGTACAGGGCGCTCACATTGCACTTCCTATGACCTTAACCAGGCTCAAAATAGGCCAGTAGGTTGGTCAAACTCACCCACCCACACAGTCCTTGACTGCCCCTCAGCACTGAGTAGTGATTAAAAGACTAAGTGAGGTTATCAGTTTTCTCCCTTTCAGGCAGAAAAGAGGAACTGGTTCCTATATTTAGGTAGGGTAAAAACCCCAGGAACCAAAAGAGAGATTGCACAGCAGCAGTACTTTACCTGCTGTTGTAACTTCTTGCCGCTGGGCAGATATACATCACAACACACCAGGTACTGCTTCTGCCTCTGTCTCTTGCTTATGAAAACATTCTTTTGTTTTGGTTTCCAGATTAAATACTAAGTGTCTAAAGACCATTCAAAATGTCAGAAGCAGCAGTTATTAAAAGCAAGCACTATGATTTTGAGAATAAAAAATATTTACATCCTTGTTAAAATAAAGTTATGCCAATATCATGAATTTAATATGTAAAACTGCTAACTCACACATTTAGAGATAATATTATGCCAAATCGAAAAATTACATCTCAACCCTAACATCTGCATTAGGGAATAATTTCATGTGATTGAATTCATTTCTGTCACTCTCCTCATTCCACAAGACAGCAAAGTGTAAACCAACACTAAAACACCACACAGGGCTAGAAAGAGAATTTTCTGCTACTTTTACTTCAAAACTACTACTCAGTTATCACTGGGTCATGCCAATACCATATCCAGTACTGTGTAAAGTAACCACATAAATCATCTTTCACGTTACCTTTTAAATGCAATATGTCAAGTTAATAATTTTCCATTAAAACCTTGTATGCAAAAACACAACAACATAAAACTGTTATCATGAAACAGTACTTCATTTTTATTATTTGTTTACCAGCCCTCTAATCTTCACTCTACAGTGACAGCCATTACATAGATATTAAGTATCAGTAATAATATAGCAGAAAAATTACCCTCTTTGCCTACAGCTTTCTGATCAAGTTGGATAGCTTTCAAAAAAAAAAAATTATCCTTAAGTCTGCACATAAGATCCCTAAACAAATACCTCAGAGGCATTATTTCTTTGGAATGAGTTTTCAAACGGTAAAGTCTCTGCATATTATCTTCAGTTTTGTTTTGGTACAAGTAAGGGTCACAAAGTCTTTCTAAAAAGGGCCATATGGCCTTCAAGGGCTGACCAATATTTCGTCTTTTTAATAAAACAGGTTATAGAAACAGCAGCTGTGTTTGTTCTAACCTAATTTAATACCATATTTAATATCATACGGGATAAGCAATGAACCCAATGAACTGCTTTTCAAGGGTTGAAGATGAAAGCTTCTATACTCAGTCAAGCTTAAAAGCAACCTACTCTGAATACGGCACTTTCATATATTTAGTGGAACTTTCCTAACTGCTTTCAGTTCACTTTACCCTATTGTGTTCACTGAAGAAACAGAAACAGAAATAAACATCACAAATTCTCATCACAGCAATAAAATAAGTCTGTGCTAACTACACCACTGGTAGTTATAGAGTTTTTACAGAAGTGGACTCTGGACAGTCTGCTTGATCACAGGAGCCAGACAATATGGTACCTTACGGTAACCATCAGAGGTATGGAAAAAAAAGTACTAAATGGATATAAGGTTACTTTGTTGGATCAAAGTTGTTGATAATATTTTTGAATAGGCAATACTGATAACCATAAATTCTGGTGGAACAGCCATTATGTCCCTGCCCCCAACTTGACTGCCCTCAACTAATCCCTAAATCTTCCCATTTGTACCTTTTTCACAATAAATTCTTCAGGGTTGTGTAAATATTAGGAGTTTTCTCAGGGAAAAAAAATAAAATAAATGTGTCTCATGCTATTTTGAAAACTGTTTTCCCTTCCATCTGTCGTAGGTGCATACTTTATATATTTAAAATCAGCATGAACTCCGAAAATTTTGCTGAAATTCTCAATTTCATGCCAGAATTAATAAACTGGAGAAAATTCCATCTACACAACTACTAAAAGGCACATAATACTCTTTCCAACGAACTTGAAGATCTGACTTTTATGAGTATAAATGGAAGAAAGCACATAAGCCACTCTGTTTTAACTATTCAAAAAAATTAAGTCATTCATTATTTATCATTCAGTAGTGTTGGTCTGCTGGGGATTTCCACCTTAAGCAATGTCAAGGTACTTAAATCAGTATTATATAAGCTGTCCAGAGCTAACAGAGCTCCACCAACATGGTGTTCTGAGAATAACAGTAGCCAATATAACGTTCTGCCATGGCTAAGGTAGTCTACGACTCTTTAGGGGAAAATCAACACATGAGAGTTTACTTTCAACAGTTGAAACTAGACTGCATAAGAGTCCCTAAGTGACCAAATCCATCTTCACTGCAATAAATAGCTCTGGTTACTTCATTCTTGTAAAAGAATTTGGGCTGAGTGGGAGGAAAGAGTAACCATACTATGACATGCAACGAAAAATTAGATTGTCAGCACAGACTGACTCAATTACCAGTAGCTTTGTCAGCAGCAGTTGATGTAATTTGAATTCAGCATTCCTGCAGCATCATTAATTAATCCACAAAACTGGAATTTCAAAGAAGTTGCAAGAACTGCCCTACTAATTCTATGCTTACAGCACTGTTTAACTCAGATGAGAGATTTCTGTGTGGAAACAGGAGTAAGAGTGCAGTGATGGTCAGCTTTAAAAGACAAGCATTCACAACAGTTCACGTAAAAGGAAAACAGTTTCATCTCTTACCTATCAGACCTTTCTCAAGAGTAAAGGATTTGTTTGTGAACATGCATTCAAATGCCACAATATGGAAAACTTTGTTCACTGTGTTGTGGGTCCCAACAATTCGAATATACCTATAGGGGGAAGAAGAAAAAAAAAGGTAAATAGCACAAGTTAAACACAATAAACTTCTGTTCACTAACATGTAACTGATTCAGTTGGACTAAAAAGTGCAGACCCATAAGAACTAAGTAAGTGTTTAAAAAAAGAAAAAGGAATAAAAAGACAATTAATTTCACAGCAAGTTTACATCTAATCAGGATGCTGGTTACACTACAAGAAAAAAAAATCTTTAAAGAGATGTGAAATCTGTTAAAAATCTTTCTGGATTAATTTGCCAAGAAAAGTAAAGTGAGGGACCTTCTGCTTCAGAAATGGTCTGTTAGTGCATATGTGTGCTGATGGAGGCTTTAAATAATAATAATAAAAATAATAATCCTTTCACCAACAAATTTTCATCACTGTGAAAGATTTCATACGCCCGGACAAACCCAGCAAATCAGTCAGGCTTTTCTTCAGAGGCCAAAAATTAATTCCATTTTATTATGACTGTTTCTAATTCTAACACTAGGTGTACAGGATATCAATCTCTTTGTTGGTGTATCCTTTATTAATAACAAAAACCCACCCAAATCTCTAAACATTCAAATATTATGAAATAAAACTAACTCTGGTTTTCAGTCCTGGTTGTATAAGTTACACTTTTACACTCTAGTTGCAAATGGAATAGAGCTGCTCTTGAACACTGTGACCTATTCACCTGCTGTATTACCCTGAAGGCTCCACCTTCCATAAACAAACATTAACCTCAATTCAGTCCGATTTTGCATTTTCTGAAGAGGCTCAACAGTTCTTACTATACTTTTTGAAAAATCTTAAAAGGAATATTGTACACCATCTCAATAAATGCTGAACAAGCAGCACAGAAAACCACCAGACCCAAATACCACTACCCCACAAAATGGATTACTCACACTACAGAAAAGTTTGTACGGAATTAACTCATTTCAACTGAGAAGTATCAAAATGCATGAATCTTTACCAATATTCTCCATCTGTGGTATAAAACAATCTTTCACTTACACAGTATAATTATGTTTCCAGCATCATGGCCATTCCCCAACAGCATTGTTTTCACTTGTGTTTCTCAACAGATCAATTCAAATGTGTATCAAGACATTTTTAAGTCCTGTGATTTTTTTTTTTAACAATAAAGCAACCCTCATAACTATTTAGTGTACTAATGTTCAACCTCCAAATTTCATTTAGAAATTTTAATTATCGTGACTTGTAACAAAAAAAGAATCATATGCTATTCCCTAATTAATATTAACTCACAGATCAATTAATTATCACAGTAGCAAATTTCCCAAAAATTATTCTATGTAGAAAACATAAAGTGGTAAAATTAAAGAAAATATTTATTATTCATAAAGAAGTTGAACCTAAGTCTTAAGAGTAAAGCAGAACTTAGCCCTTACTATGTAACTGTGCCAAGTGCCTACAAAGACCATCGCAGGAATCCTGGCTGACAGTCAGGGAAACAGCAGTTCTTTCCCCAGACCTGCCCATGTGGACCAGATTACTTTCTTTTGTCAATTCATAAGCACAGGTAACCCTAATGAACCCTAAACACACAGGTAACATCCAGGATTCGACAATGGTAACTGTTCTTGTTCTCTCCAGCCCCAGAAGCACAAAATTCAATTAAACACAAGAAAAATCTAAGTGTGTACATGGAGGCTGGCTTGCCACAGAGACTCCCTCGTCTCTCTCAGGCAAGAAAGGTATTGATTGAGTTATGCTGCTTGGACAAAACACACTCCCAGCTAACCAACAGAGCATTACTAATGGAGAGATACTTTGACATCCTTCAGTTACGCTTCCTTGCCTTAAAGAGTTTAGAGAATAAACAAAGTAACAATATTAATAGCAACACAAGAAACTGCTTCATAATTAGCTTTAAAACTGATTAATTTAGATTTTTTCATGTTATGAAATTGTAACACTAGAGCAAACTTCTTGATTGTTTTTTCAGTGAGACTAGAAATTATTCAAATTCCTGCCAGCAGAAAAGCAGGTTTATACAATGCAAAATTATCTATGAATCTTTGTGTGATTGCAGAGCAAAAGAATCACAATCCAATGGCCAGACTAGCTCCACTGTCAATAGCCTTTAGACTTAACTGATAAGACTGAGGGGAAGACAGAAAAACACTCTGAATCATTCTTTAAAGAGAAAACCTTGATCTGTTTGTGGTGTTTAAAAGTACTTCCCTGGCAGGTGACCAGGAATGCAGCATGATAATTTTGCTCCTTTATTTTATTTTGTGGCCCTGCTTGAGAATAAGGGATACTGAAAGTATAAATGCTATAAGAGTTTCACCCACATGTCACAGACTTCTCTAGCCACAGTTAGTCATGCTACACATGGACCTAAAATTCCCAGAATGGGAATACCAAAAAAATCTAGTGGTTTTTTGTTGTTGTTGTTGTTGGGTTTTGTTTTTGTTTTTTTTCCTCACTTACAAGAAAATTGTTTTAACTAGAGGGAAAACAGTACGTTCTACCAGAGCTTGGCAAATTTTAAACTTCTACAGTTTGAATGGACTCCCTGGGTTGATTAATTAGTCACCCACATGGCAACAGCCCTCAACCATCCCCCATTTTTCCCAGAGCAATTCTTCACATTTACACGAAACTATGACATGGGTACTCCGTTGTGGCTACAAATACTCACGTTTACGAACAACTAAATTATGTTTTACTTCTGCTCTTTACATTTGTACAGCTGACACATTTAATTCAGATAACAGCTGCTGCAGAGCATACTTCAGCTGTGGATGCCCTGGAGGACTACTAATACCAAAGCTCCATTGCCTACATCAGAACAGTGCTTAGGACATATGTGTCAAAATATAAAAATATCCATACTCTAGAAGTCATTTTAATCCTTCATTGTAATAGCATCAGTAAGATACAGACAAACTCTAAAATATATTAAACACAGATTCCAATCTGTTGAGAATATTGAGACAAAAGAGCAAATAAGGAGAGGTCACGGAAACTAACTGGTATTTTGCACTGATACCCATTCTAAGTTACTATCAAAGCAATCTAGAACAGCAACAGCAAACTCAAAGAACTAAATCAAATACGTACAAAATGTGCTCTTATGAACTTGGCATTTCATTTTCCTTCATGGAGCATTTGGTATGAGACACCAGTACTAGTCCTCCACACTTTATATCTCCCCTAACTGTTTAAAATCCACTAACATTCACATTCCAATCACTGCCAACAAAGATGCATGAGGTACAGCCTAACACACAAGGGCATTTGAAGATATTCTGTTTGCCTTTTAGTGGAAAAGGAAACAGTGCTATTCAACACCATCTAAACTCCATTTATAGACAACTCCCTAAAACGTATAATCCTTCAGACTCACACAGCTGAATCAACAGTCCCATGGCAGGAAGATAGAAAAAACAAGGAGGAAAAAAATCTATTGCCAGCATTAAATCATGTGGAAAAACAGTGGACACAAATAAATATATAAAATAAAGAATTAAGCCAGAACAAACTTGAAAAGCATATCTGTCTTTTGACAGAAGACAAGTTTTCCTGCTCTTAGACAGGAAAGTCTAATAAAGTCTATGGCACAACAAAGGAAATCCCTGCTGCAAATATTGAAAACAAGAGTGACAAATCAAACAAAAAACTTCCACAAGATAAAATCATTAAACTCTAGCAGCAAAAGTACACGTAACACCTGCAAAGCCTACAGTAACAAAATGTGCAGTAACAAACATTTTCACCTTTGCAATTGATGCCAATACAACCCACAGGGTAGCAGTCTGAAAACACATTTCTCTTTGTAGTGTGCTAAAACGTGCATCCAGATATCTCATGGTGGAGTACTCAAGTGGCTAAAAATATTGGTATACAATACTCACACGGCACATGTTATTGCTTGTGTACTATACATAAGCAGTATATCAACCAAGCAATCAATGTTTCTCAACATATTTAATCAAATTAACACTGATGTGCTTCAGAACATAAGCGACACTTGCACAATCTGATATTTTGTATTCCATAAGTAAGAATAATGAGCTTACATATGTTTTGTTTTTCATTACTGGTTTCCAATTTTTATTTTTTATAACAAAACCCCCTAAATTCAGATAAGCTTGCATGAATCTCCATCTTCACACTGTATGCATCTCTAGTTCCACTGAAGTTCTCGAATCCGAACTTGGCTCGCCGGGTTTTGTTTCAGTCAGATCTCAACCCAAAACAGTTTTGTTTCCTAAAACTCACCTAAATGTGAGCAGAAATCTGCAGTTACACCTGATCTCATAATGGACTTCTATCACATGAATAAAAAACAAGGTAGAAGAAGATAGTAAGACTTTGATTTAAAGAATTCTGTATTTAAACCCTACTCTTGATTCGACTTTGCAGCCAAACACAAATATCACCTTCATTTATCTTTATGCTTTGTTGAATACATACAATGGGACTCCAATAAATTCAATTTTACAGAAAAAAAAATAGCTCATATAAACAGAGAAGAAAGCATTGTCCCTCAGAATGTCTGGTTCTAGCCCAAACTGGTCACAGGATTTAGAGAGCAGACACGAGCTGGCTCTGCATCACTTCCAGGCTAGTGTGACATGGAGCCAGATTCTTTCGAAAATACAAACAATCTTCACCAGGATTCATTTTCTTTGAATCATCCTATGTCCTGATGTAGTTTCATGACTTTGGGTCAATTTAGCTTAGGCCTCATTATATAGATACATTATAGCCTCCACATTTTTAAACATATTGAAGAAAACAGAAGAAAATACAGAATAGTTCTGTTCAATGAAATCTGAGAACGTTTTCCATTTTCCCCAGGTTCTCACATTCAACTGGTCTGTGAATTTAGCATGCAGAAATTACTTCTTGCTCCAAAGATAATACAGTAAGTGCTGTCTAGATCTAGCCTGGAATCAGACAATACACAATATGACAAAGAAATACTTTAAAAGTATTAGAACAATACATCCAATGATATATGGAAGAAACCCTACCATTTGTTACATTAAAATTATACTGGAAAAGTACTAAGCAATACTCAAATGAAATCAGCTAAGTATTGGTAACAAAAACAATGGAATGCATCTTTTTCATCAATATTTTTATAATTCGAGAATTCATACCTAAGGATTCAATTCCATGTAGAATTGAAGGTGGAGGTGGTTAGAAAATTGATGCAAAGTATTGCCAGCTCAATTTTGAATTGGCTACACAATTTTGGAATGCTGAAATGTGGGGTAATTCACTAAGCTAAGTCTGCCTTATAAATTTTAAACATTTATGATATACCATTTAGTGTTAATATTCAAGCGTGGTTTAGATCTGAGAGAAGACTGGTTCTGTTAACTGGTTCCTTAACTAAAGATATGAGGATACAGTTATTATATCCCTGTACTACCCAGTGATTTACAGATTTACAGACGCCATGCCAACAGTTACTATGTCACTTACAAGAAACATCAACTTAAATTGTTCAACAGTAGGAGCAATGCTTTCAGGAGTAAAACCCTCAAAAAAAAAAAAAAATTCGCATTCAAACTAGCGGAATGTCAGTTCTGACTGTTTTGGTGTTCCTTTATGACATAAATAAAGTGTGTAACATCTGTTCTGCTCCTGACAACACAGAGCTTAGCCAAACTTTTAAACTATGATCATTCTTTGGCTGCATTTTAGAAATTATTAATGAAGACTCAAATTTACATGAAATAGTTATCAGTCACTATGAAATGGAAGAGAAGCCTCACTGGAAATTATAAGACACATTTTTCATGTTGGTGAAACAAATGTCTGATGTGAGACAGATCAGTGAAAGTAACAACCAATTACTTCTAAATTCACCAAGTTGTGTCTTTTATGGGAAAAATCTGACATGGTATCAATTAGCCGTATCACCTGCTACACATATACATGGTTGCTACCACTGTTAATCAGTGTCTGTAATCTTTGCTGCTTATACATTCCAGCATATTAAAGACCTAATTCCCAACTACTGCAGGTCTGAACTGGGCTATAAAATAAAGGACAAAAGAAATATTATTTATGGGACTGTTCATCAAAACATGGACCGTGCAGCAGATTCAATCTCATAAGCTTCATAGGTCTAGTTCTTTTTAAATCCAATTGTGTTTTACAAGAAATAACAGATAACATGATGAAAGAAGATCATAAATTTGGATTACAAGTAGGTCTATATTAAGTTGCACAAACATTCCTACACAGCTCAGCAGCAATGATATGGCAAAAGAGAAGGGCAGTGACTTCCAACATCTGGACCAAGATAACAAAACTTCCAGAAACTCAAGGTCCTGTGAGAAAAGTTGAATTATGGTTAATTTGAAGGCAGAGCATTTAAAACAGAAAACTACTTTAAGTAATTATTTCTTATTCTCACTTGTTCTCTTTTTTTTTTTTTTTTTTTTTTTGGGGGGTGGTGGGCTGGGGGGAATTTGTTTTAGTTGTAGAGTAAACCCACATGTATCACACAGTATTACAACATTTATCTTGGTGATTTAATAAGCAATCAGGAGAATTGTTAAATTCAGAACAGCACTTTGCAGTATTGCACCAGTTAAATTAATTACCCAGATATTTGCTCACTGAAAGATTACCATCAGGCTGGACTGGTACAGTGAGTGCTACAGTCCCAAGAAAATGTTATTATTTTGTTAAAATGTAGATCTTGTTCTCCTACAATATGAAAATTACGTATTTTTGACATGCTTATGAAATATCCCACTAAAACTCATAAGCAGGTGAGCAGACTGCAGAATACAGAAATATATTTACTGAGCTACAGAACTTAGGTCTCTTCCAGTTGTTCCTTAACCAAAGAACAATTACCACTCCTGCAGTTCTTCTCCTATGGGTAAACACATAAAAATATTAAACTGTTCCTATCTAATGTCACAAATCTTAAAATCAATTTGGAGGCAATGGAAGGGGAAGAGAATAAATGGTAACCAGAAAAATAAAGACATTTCTTTTAAACCTTCTTAAGCGGAATAGAAAAGTAAAACTCTAACCTGTCCAAAATTTGCTCAACACTGAGTGAGCTGCATGTAGGTTCCTTGTAGGTAATACTTATCCAATGGGAGATCACAACCACTGACTCGGTGACCAACTACTAAAAATGGACCCCAGACCCGAATGCAAGGAAGAACTACACGGAATAATTAGCATGGGAAGCAAGAAATATATCTAGCAAAGAGGGGCTTGAGTACTAATTAATGCAAAAATTATGTCATATGTATCCTACGAATGCTGATACCTTTGTTTGTTAAAATGCACAGTGTAAAGTTTTGATGGTTACCACCCAGCTCCCTACTTTGAGCAAACTACAACAAAAAATAGAACTACCTCGCCTCAGTGTGTGAGTTGGCGTCGCGCACCAGGTAATGAGCCTGCATTTGAGACAACAACAGCACATATTTGTATCAGTAACAACAACAAATTTGCCTTGATCTTTCTTTGTAATACCCTTCAAATAATAATAATAACAGATCCCACGGAGCATTGAAAGGATGTGAAAAAGTCAGTACTTGCCTGTGCACAAATATTTCTGCCAGCTGCGAGATGACTGCTTCTATAGTGAACTAATGTTTATGGCCATGGGAAAAAAAACCCTACAGTAATAACTTCCTTCACTATGAACAAGGAATCTTTTATTTGGGAATGAAACAGAGCTTTATCTGGATACCTACTTAAAGATAGAACACATTAGGCCATCATCCATTTGGCTATCTATATATTAACCAGTGCCAGAGAGAGGTTTCATCAGCTGTTCCTAAAAAGCAACATAAACTCACTAAGTATAAGAATTGTACTGAAAACGCTGAAAGTTGCAAATTGAAAGGTTTTAGCATCATGACAAAATAAAGGCTTCTTAAATAATTTAGTGATCCACTTAGGTTTCTCTAATGTAACAAACTCATTTCTTCTCCCTAAACCTCTGCCTTTTTCAGTCCAGATGACATCTAGTACTCAGAAACCCTTTTTTTCCAAGCTTAAAGCTGTCTCTGAAATATTTCTATTACTCATGAAGGTACTGCATTAGACCTCAATTCAGGTAAATCTTGACAGTTTTTCCTCTACTCTTAAATTTGGTACTACGTTCAAAAACACTCAAATGTAGCTCTAAAATTCATATATATATTCATATATATGTATGTAAAGAAAATGCAAAGACTTTTTAAGTGCTCTGAACCATCTAAACTCTTACCACAATATCCCTGACACCACCTTATAAACCTATGCTGCACATCTGTTTTCACCTCAATAGCAGGTGGAAGAAGAATTCTGCCTATGTGGCTCATCTCTAGCACTGACAAACCAAAGTTCACACAACTAAACCATGATGTTATGTTTAATGGGAAATTGCTTTCTTTTACTTCTGTTTGCCTTCGATTATTGCTGAATTTACTCAGCTAACACTTAGAATGTGCCTTCTCAGTAAAGAAATAAACCACAATACTTGAACTAAAAAGTCCGAAGAAAAGAAAAAATAGGGAAAAAAAAAGAAATAAAAATTATTTCCCTACATTGCACAGCAGGTGAAATAGTGAGAATGAAATTTGTGATTTAGGATATTAGCTCTAACAATTGTACAGTCCATCAGAAACCTGCAGTTACACAGTAGTGTTGGGACTAGTTGAGCTGGTGGTATTGACATGCTTGTTTCACCACACCTACCCTCAGCATATTTGATAGGTCTCCATTGTTATTACGTCGTATGTGGCCTTCCCAAGGAGGCTATGAGCGTACACAAGCCTCTCCCATCCAAAACCCAATTAGATCGTTACAACATTACACTGCAACAACTGCCACTAAAAGGCATTAGGTTGTATCGTAACTTCTTCAAGAATTTTTTTCCTCTAAAAACCATGATTCTTGCCTCAGAAGTGACAGAAGTGCTCTGTAGTAGAGTATCTTGTAAAGGAATCTTACCACACAGTTAGGTAAATCTCAGACACAAATTTCATTAGTGCACCAATTCGATTTTCCTGAATGTCCTGTGTTACCTTTTAAACCATCTACTTCACTTTATTAAGCTGATAATTTGAACTCAGTACTGCATTATTTTATGCAGCTAAAAGGTAAGTCAATGTATTTTATTCTTACATATTAATGCAGTGAAAACACGTTTCAGTAGGCAGCTCTTCGTTATACTTCATTGCTTTATTCCTAGTTGTAACTGATGTCAGTTAGGAGGCTATTATCAGGCTAATAGTACTTTTTCCTCCATAATATTATTATTATTCTCAGTATAATGACAAATATCTGTTTGGCAATGGAGGCAATCAATATTATTTATTGCTCTATTTTCATTAACTCGAAATTTACAGGCAATACAAGACTGTGACTTTCTTTTGTCCTTCATGGAGTGGAACCTTTGAACTTCAGAACCAAGGGTCCCCCATCTGACCTTCCTTACCTATGCTGCAAGTCATATTTTCACACTTAATTTTCAGATCTCTCACTCTCCACTTCTCAGCTCATGCCCTTTATTTCACCTTGGCAGGTGAATTAGTATCAGTGTTTCCCATTTCCCTACCATGTCATGTATCCTGAAATAGATGATATACTTTCAAAATTAATCTTGATACAATACAGCCTCATCATTTTAGTTAAAATCAATAATTAACTTGTGTACTTTTCATCATAAAATGTTAAGAACTCAAATGCTTAAGAACCCTACTGCCTACATATGTATTGATTTACGTAATGTATATCCTTTGATGTATAACTTAACCATGTAGTTCATATCTCACCATAGAGCTTTCCTGACCTCCTACAACTCCCAGGGGCTCAACTACATCTACCTTAAACTCAAATTTCCTGATATAATTTTTTTCTATTATTTTATATTACCTTTTTTTTAAAAAATAAAAAATTAGTCCAGACAAGGCTGATCACTGTTTCTACCTTAATACACACAGCTGACTCTCATGATCTCAATTTGCAGATTCCTAACATCAACTCAGGAAAGATACGGATAAGCCAAAAGAAGTCGATAATGCCAAAACATTAGTGAAGAATTAGTTTATAGAAATGTTTTAAGCTGGTTTCAGGGAAGAATGAGAAAAAAAAAAAAAAGGAGGAAATACTGTTAAAATTAATAAACAGGCAGCTCATTAATCTGACTTCAAAACATCTTTTTTAAAGAACTTGCTTTTAAAGTACTATTTAACCTCATAGCAAAAAAAGTAACAAAAAAAAATCTTTCCCCACACAAATGAATTCTGATTTTACGGTTACACCTCTCAACAGATTTAGCTTCAGATTTTCAAATACTCACCATGTTTTGTGAAGGAGAAAGGAAAAAACCCCAAAACAATGAGCAAGTGCATCATCATTTTGAAAATATCTTGTCAGGTGTGCATTACTGATGTTAAATTGTAAGAATTCAAAGATTACTTTTATTATAAATAATACACTATTGTTGTAGAATGTCAGTATCCAAAAATGTAAACCCAGTGCATTTGCTTTTAGCTCTGCACCTTCTGCTTTGGTTTTCCACCTCTGTTTCAAAGCAATGACGTTGCACGTATATAAACAAAAAAGGACACCTAGAATGAATAAATAAAATGCAAGAGTTTGTTTTAGTGCATTGCAAAAGGACAGCACTGTAGCTGCACCTTTAGTATGACTACTATGTACCATGTTTGCTTTGCATTAGTCAAGTCTATGAGCGTGCCTACTCTACCCCAAAAAACCGAATCTCGAAATGACTCACATTCTCATAAATACTAATGCCAAAGGCCTGAGACACATTTAAATTAGAACTCAAACCTTCATGACTTTTTAAATATTAAACCATCATAAAAAATACATTTTTAGAGGTATTACTTATATTTTATGCTGTGATGTCCCTTTCCAGAAAGAGACCTTTCAGACCTGCACTTTAATATAAGGTTTAGACTAGGGACTGAACTTAGCAAAAATAAAAGGCTGAGATTGAAAATCTGGTGAATGCTTTGGCCTGGAAAAAGCAGTCTTGCTTTAGCAAAAAAACATACAGTTTAAACCACTCATTTTTGAGAGCTGAGTTCATACATAGCTAACATATCCCTTCCCTTTTAAAACAGAAAGATTACTTAAAATATTCTTTTACCAGTTTTCTTCTATATTTGTAAACATTATTGTTCGTGCAACAGGATGACAGTAGATCAGGATAAGCCAAAATCAATTTTCCTTACTGTCAATGGATGAATACTCCTTTGCTCTTCTTTTTTAAAAACAGCCTGTTCAAGACCTGTTTAACATCAGTATCCTCCAGAGAAACAGAATTCACTTATCTTATTGATAACCAACACAGGTTTACACCCAATGTTCTTATTCTATACTAAACTCTGTGTGAAAATTAACATTAAATCTGTCCCGAGCTTTATGAGCACGCAATTCCCCCAAAAAACCAAAACCACCTCAAAACTTTTCTTTAACAGTGGAGATTATAATGATTATATGATGATGCATCCTAAAAGAGGATACATTTGGGACAGAAGCACTAGCCATCATTAGCACACTCCCCAGGCAAGGGCAGAAACGCATCAATCAAACAATCACCTTTGAAGTACACACACGTGGTATTTTGTTTTCAAGATGAACTTGTTTACTCTGGGGTCAACATATTCAAACAAAGAGAAATAGTTTCTATAACTGTATCTGAAAACTAACTGGTGAAAACTACTGAAGGGGGAATAATTATGTCAAAAAAAGTAGCAGAACAAAAAGTGGCATGTTAAAAATGTCCACTCCTCCTACCCATTATAGAATATATGATCATATTCACTGGTGTTCTCTAAGGACAAATAAGTTGTATGCATTGTATGCATATGCACGTGTGTACAGAAGTCAGGACAAAGCCACAGTTAACAGCTAGAATGGATGTGACCTGTTAGCTCAGAAGCTTCAGTCTTCAAACTAAGAAGTTGATTTAACACAGTACTCCATTACAAAGATCCAATAAAAATGCTTTAAAAGCTTGAAATAATAGGATTATGCACCTCATCTGCCCAAAGGCAAGCATGAACTGAACGATGCTCAGGTGACAAAGGTTAAAATGACAACATGGCATTGATGATTACAGGAACTTCTATATATATTCATGATCTCTGATGTTTCTGAGGTGGAAAGAGGGGAAAGTTACCCCTCCCTGTCCTGAAACATGGGTCAGTCAAGTGAAATTGAGAATATCAAAGACAAATCATACTTTGATATTATACTACTAATATTATTTTTGTTAAGATTTTGGTTTGTCTGCAGGGGTTTGGTTGATTTATTTTGTTTTTTAACAGAAATGTCTTGACTCAGAATGGATGAATCTTACAAAATAATGCATTAGCCTCTTCCAAGCAGGAAAGAGGCATAGAAAGGAAATCCTGGCATTTTATTTAATGTCATTACCAGTTAATACCTACATCCAAAAATTGTTTAAATTAAAATATGGAGCAGGAAACTATTATTTGATGTAAGTAATTCCAATTTACCAAATATGTTGGTTTTGATACGGGCAAAACTCTTCTAGAGAACAAATTAATTTCCTTTTAAGGGAATCCACACAAGAGATTTAAATTCATGCTTAAAATATATGACAAACTTTCTAAACTTAAAACTTGACAAAAACTATGGATTGCAAATATTGACTAAGGGTTTGGGCATTTTTTTTTTCATTTTATCCACCTCAATTGGAATCCATCATTTTATGAAGGTACACAGTCTATGAGTTTTATAATAGACAACGATGGGGGAAGTTTTCAAATGAAATTTCAAAGCAAATTGATGCCTCCTCCAAATACATAGATTACATTGTCAGAAATCCCCAGTCACAGAAGCAGGACTTAAAGGATGAATGACAATCATCTTGTCATTCCCAATCTCACACAAAAGAGAACATGATAATGATTTAATTCGTTTTAAACTATATTGGGTTGGGGTTTTTTGCCAACCTTAAAATATCAATGTAGCTCTTAGTCAAATCAAAGTCTTGAGCCCTTTCTTTTCTTTTTTTTTTTTTTTTTCCCTTTATAATTCTTGCTCTGCTGAATTTAATTGCCTTGGCAATGCCAGAACACTGCCTGATCCTAACAGGTCAGCATTGATTGCTCCAAACCAATTGGTTCCTTCATTACAGAGAAAATGAAGCAAAGAGAAAAGGCAGGTGTGCTCTCGCACAGTCAGCTGGACTTCAGCTCTTGCCCTTCTTCTCCCTCATTAGCTAAAAACCAATCGATCAGGAACTTGCTCAGAACCCACAAAAACTATTCATCACTTCTGACATGGAATGGTTTTATCAGGTCACTAAAGAATATTTGAGATATCTATCTTCAGAGCCTTTAAAGCTCATACAGTTTTTAAACTTACATCCAAGAGAAAGGAAAATCAAAATGTTACACTCCTTTATAGTTCTTGCCTAAACCTTGAATCCAAAATAAAATTTGTTTGGTATTTGCCCAAGACAAGACATTTTAAATGTTCTTTATCATGAAGAACTTTGATCGACAGAGAGAAATACCACAGCTGGGAGAAAGAGTACAGATGGCCCCACTCCCTGCTTCCTCTTCTGCACTTCCATGGTCTTTAGTTGAACAAGTTAAAAATACCAGTGAAAGTTAACCTAAAGCTTTACACATAATTTCTACCTGCATCCTTATAAATATCTGAACACTGCTTGTATTTCCAACCATTTCACATCACTTTTTCCTAACATGCCTTTTCCTATCAAGCCCCATACTTTATTTGCCCATACAATTGCAAAACGACCCCTGTCTCATTTGTTAAAAATTACTGTTAATCAAATCACTCTTAAAAATTATTCATCTTGAAAGGTTACCTGTACTGACTAGCTCTTACTCTAGTCAGTTATTCCTGCTTGTTTCTTTTCTTTCTCTGACTGCAAACTCTGCTCAAGGTGCCTTACCATAACTTGCCTTGCTTTGTTCATTAACACAGGTTTCTAATTTCACATTACTATCAGCTCAAAATATTGCCACAAAGGGGATTCAGGAGAAAGAAAAAAAAAAATCAAAGAAATACTGCAATAAATATATATTAGCAAGGAACAAGAGGTTTGAAAAAGAAAAACATACCAACGAAACACCTCAAGAAGAGAACTGAAGAGAACATAAAGGAAAAGAAATAAAGAAAGGGAAGAACTAACACAACAGACTGGGTGAAGAAACACAGGGGAGTGGTACCCCTCTGATTAGGAAAAAGAAAATTCCAGTGAAAGATATTGCATAAAACATTGCACTTACATCTACTAAAAGAACCAGAAAAGTGAAGCATCAAACCAGTACATCGTTTTATAGCACATCGAATGAGAAGAAAAATTTAAGAAGGCTGCAAAAAATACAGATATTTGCAAACCACTGTAAGAACTACTTTTCTCCCAGTTATTTCTATTGTCTAACAAATTAAAAGAAAAGGTTATTATTTTGAACAAATCCATGGAAATTAACTGACTGAATCCACAGAACATCATAAAGAAAGTCAGGTGTTTTATCTGTGTTCTTTGTAATAGAAACACGATGTGAGATCAGCAAAACTAACTTCAGTAGGGAAAAGTTTTAGCCATTATATTCTATTCATGCCAGATTACTCTAACAATTGTTAACTATACAGTAAAATGGAATTTCCAGGGACAACTAAATTAACTCATTCTTCTGCTAAAAGTTTTGTCTGCCACAGTAACATACAGAATCAGCTTACTTTCTGCTGTTGTTCTTCACCCTCTTTTTTCCCCTCCTCTTTTGAAACCTTTGAAGCAACTGTCCCATGTATTGGTCAAAGGCCATCATGTCTGAAAAGATGATACTGCTATTCAGGAACACAGTCTCATGTGAAGCAAATCAATTTACCAACACAGTAGACTATGTAAAGGGCTTTTCACATGACCTAAGTTAGCATTTTGGATCCTACCCGAGCTCCAGAGGAAAATTTGAGTACCCCAAGTCAGGTTGTGTTATCTTTTGTCGCTGAATCACATACAGACATTTATGAGTAGGTATCTAACTCTGACAGAAACTGGATGATGACCCTTGCTGTGGCTATTCAGCAACACATAAATAATCAAACAGATGTCAAAAGAGAAGCATGAGCATGTTATACCAAGTTCTAAAGACTGTGTGATTTTCCCATGAACAGTCAGAAATAATCTTCTAATGGTAAAAATATTTTTTACCACGTTTTTGAAAATCCTACTAAAAAAAAAATTTAAAATTTTACATATTACTGCAGAAAAACCCTGCATTTTAAAAATCAGTTAAATCAAAGGTTCTCAGATTCTCTGGACGCAATGACAGTGGCAATCCTCCAAGCTTCTCAGACCTCTGGATCCTCTATCAAATTTACTAAAAAAAAATTACTTTACAAGTATCAGAATAAAATAAGCATGTTTTTCTTACTCATTTGTGTCACCAACTTAATTGGTTTTGACACATGCAAACTCTAAATTAGGTTTTTCCAAAATCAGGGCATTTATAAAACTTTTTTTCTGTCTCTGTCTGATCCTCTTCTGAAAGATCCTACAATGTCTGGCAATATTTACGCTTTTTACCAGTGAATACATTAAAAGAATATCTTTCCTATATTTGGTATCAGTCAGTGGAGACTTTGTTTCTCCATGTAACCAAGTGCATACAGTCTAAAAGAAATGTGCTTCACAATACTACATCCCCATAAACAGTGATCAATAAATTATAGTTTATATACCATGGAGCTATATTATCCCACCAATAAAAAGGCTGAAAATCAGAATGCAGAAGAATCATCATCTTTTAAGAAATAAAACTCTAGTGACCCTGTGGTCATCCTGTTTCTTTTACTAAAACTCCCAATTTGAGTCACACAGTCTAGAAATCTGAGTCCGGAAGTCACAGAGAAAAAGAGATAATTAAATAAGATAATTTAAGACGTTACGTAGTCCATTCCTCCTGTCACCCTCCACAAAGAAAGATCAAACCATATTTATTATACTCCAGACAGATAAATATGTAATCTTTCTAAAGTTCTCCACTTATGAAGCTTTCACAGCTTGTATTTAGCTAATGACAGTGTTTCTTAGCACCATATCCAACTTTTAATTGTTATAATTTATACCTATTACTTCGTGTCTTATTCCTTATGAAGATGGAGAATATATTCATCTCTTGCGCTTGTTCTTAGGAAACTGCATTCTATTTATTTCAGACTGTGTCTCCAATTTGTCAAGATTCTTTTTAACTCTGATTTGGTGCTTTTGCATAAATGAATCTTCTCTCAGTTTCATGCTATCTGCAAATTTAAGAAAAAGGCATTATGCATATAGAGTACAGAACACATGAAAAACCCCATAAAAATCCCACTTCATATTATAATTCCATTTTCCATTTATATTTAACTACGGTTACAACAGGTGCTGCTCCAATTTTATATGCACTTTACTGTATTTTCCTTTAGACTATGCTCCCCTTGCTTGAATACTGAAATACTACGTTACTGTCAAAAGCTTTACTTACAACAAAATATAAGTGTACTGATTTATTTCTTGTCCATGCCTGTTTTTCTGCCTCTGAAGGAAACTAAATTGACTATCTGTTTTTGACAAATCCAGTTTAGCTGACAGTAATTCATTTATATTCTAGTGCCTACAAACAATTTGGTTCAATTACTTGCTCCAATATTTTTCTGGAAACTGAAATTGTGCTGTCTAATACAGTTCCTCAGCTTCCTCTTTTTGCTCATTTTAAGGATGAGAAAAGAACAAATTTGGGGCCCTTTACATATTTTCCATGAATCCATAAAATCAATGTCTTCCCAGCTAATAGATATAAGCTAAAACTACTAGTTCAAAAGCTGTTTTCTGGAGACCAGAAAGCAAGTTACATGTTTATATAAATAAATAAAATGGGAATTCAAACGTAAATTACAGGTACCAGCAGAATAACCTTCTGCTACTATATTTACTAATTGTTAACTGCAACTATTACCACCAAGAAATTGAAAGCTTACATATTGTAAATTTTCAAGGACAAAGAAAAGGACAGGGACTCAAGGTAAGTGAGAAGACAGGATATCAGGTGTGTTAATACCAACGCCTTATATGCTTTGCAACAAAGAACTGAGAGCTGCCTTCCCACTTTACATAAGTGGTTGCCTGTTTTAAAATGTTTTATGTTTTTTCAAACTTCATTAACATAAACCTATGATGTCGGTAACATATTAGCATATCTCACATTGGTATTCTTATATATTATTTAGATGCAGTAATCTTTGGGAGAAAGAACAAAACTCAGTAACCTCAGAGACAAATCTTTACCCTAGTACCCCCCAAAATTTATACTTTTTTAGACATACACTGAAAATCCCACAGAGGCAGATAAAGCTACTTCTCCTCCCCGCCCCCGCCACCCCCCAGAAGTTACAGGATCCTCACATGATGCCATCTTCCTCTACATTACAACATATGCATCACTGCTTCTCAGTAGAGACATCAACCCTCTACCAGAGGCATCAGTAAATATGAAAATGTTCAGAAATTTACAGCAGGAGGTAAATCAGACAAAATTGAGATGAAAATGTAACAAATGTTTAATATATAAGTGTAAAGTAACAAAGAACACCACGTTTGATACTTCAGACATACTGTATACTTCTTGACAAGAATATCCTCACAAATAGCAAGAGGCTAGATAAAAATCAGTAATACATCTCAGGAAAAAAGCTGAGTGCTTTAGTAAGCTTAATTTTCAAAACTATTACAGTATCCTTTGATGACCATGATCAGATAACAGAAGAAGAGAGATTAATTACCAGCTCTTCTTATTTAAAGCTCAATTATTTTACATTCCATTTTCCTCCATGTGATATATAAATCTTAAAAGAAACCAACAAAACATACCATGATTGTAAAATATTATTTCAAAAATTTTTAAGTCTGAAAAATAGAATGTAAAAATAGATTAGGTTAATGGACAGAAGATTTCTATTTTCTGTTCTCTATTTTCTGACCTCAAAGATACCTCAAGTTTTCCTCTTGGCACTAAGTTATGGGTCTGGCACACAGACATTGCTTGAATATTATTTTCTTTGAGATATTCCAGTCCTACTAATGAGGAAGAATGCTAGGTGAGAAACAGTAACAGAATAGGACTCTAAGTTTTCAAACACAACAGGAGGAAGAAGAATAGTTTCCTATTCCACTCAAAATGAACTACATCACTTCAAATTTCAATAAACATTGTATATAAACAAAATTATGCACTACTAACTCTGCATCATACTGAACAAGCATTAAGCTCAGTCTTAAAAAAAAAATCTAACCACATTTAAGGTCTTATTTTTTTAATATTCAATCCCTCAAAAGCAGTCACACACAGGAGTTTCTATCAATGCCCATATATCAAAAGAAATAATCAAACACTAAACTGCACTACAGGAAACCATGCCTTAGATAAAATCAATAAACACATATTCTATGATCTAATTATATGGAATATTAACCCATGTATACACATTTTGCTCTCCAACTGTTCTTCAGTAACTGGGCAAACATGGTCAAGATGGATCAGGCAAACTCCCAGCCAAAACTTTAATGATAAAGTATGAAAATAAGTATTCCTAACTAGCAAACAGAACTTGAATGAAATTTGATTTTAAAGAAATGAGATACAAAGATTAAGAATCAGAGGCAGTAGTCAACCCTCTTCCCTGTGTTCCACCAAGCAGATCAGCCACACTACAGACATAAAAACTACTAATCCACTTCTGTATGCAGTGTACTGAGTTTAGCACAGGTTGTTCAGCTCAAGTACTCTGTCACATACATAAATGCTACTGCACTGCTTGCATACATTTTTATCTTCCCGATACTGAGTCCCAAATAAAAGTCACAAAGCAAGTTCTGTGCTCCAATGTCTCAGCATCGTGATTCTGGAGAAACTCCAGTGTGGGAAGAGCAGTATTTCCAACCAGATTTAACTTAAATCTACAAAGACTGTTCAGACTAACTCCTGTAGGGCTGCTCAAGCATTTCCCACCCAAGCTTATTATATTGGAACAAGCACAAGACCAGTACACATATCACAGACAGCAAAAGCAAAGTGACTTCACAGCAGGAGTGGGCATTGCTCGTCATCCTCATCATGAGGAGAAGGAGCAGAGGGGCAAAGGCTTCCAGACAGGTCTGCAGAAAGCAAGCTGAGCCTGGACTGTGGTCAAGATGGTGCTGATAACCCACTCTGCTCTGAGCAGCTCTTGAATCCACATCTTTGGGATGTCTCTGTTGAACTTTGTGGCAAAAAAGAATTAAAAAACAGGCACCAACCACTAGCTATTAATAAACAGTTACTACTGCTACCGCACCTCCCGTTTTCCTAATTGCAGTTTTAATCCAAGGTAATATTCAAACTCCCAAAGCAAAAACTGATGTCTCTTTCTCTGTACTAGTATAATTTAATTCACTGTAAGAAATAAAGTCTGCCATTGTTAAACATAACATCTTTCCTTTGACAATAGGCTCTTCAAACTCTAAAATCTAAAGCAACAGTTTTCTAGCTTCAAGGATTCGCCTTCCTTCACATCAGACAGGCTATTGATAAAGTTCAGTAGTAGAATTTCAAAGACTGAAAACAGCTGAATCCCACAGAGGAATTTATGGGATCTATTTTTCATGCCATTATGGAGAAGAACACTGAAATGAAAGCCAAGACACTGTTTCATGCTTAAATTTTCACCCTGAGATTGTACTTTCTTTTATAGGATATCTCTTCACTATACATTCAAGTAAAATAGCAATATACATCTACTTACCTTATTATTCTGCTAATAGTTCTTTCTCTATTTTTAATACAAACATATTTTTTTCTGCCAATAGCTTGCTGTTTCCCTGTGAAATAACAATAAGCTCCTGCATTTCATCACAGTTTATCAGTCGACAATTCACCCAACAGAGTTAAAATGCAAAAGACTGTCTTGGCTAAAGTGAAACTTCGAGATGTTCAGTGCACTCTGGACATTACAGAAGGGTCACGACCATCAAAGCTTCAGTGACCCTAACTTCTTTACCGATATTAATAAAGAAAAAATAATACAACAAAATAGACCTAACGTTACAAAAATTATAAGAATAAAAAACACTGTGAAGAGTCAGTTGTATTTTGCTATTTTTCCATTTTGTTGTTGTTTTTGTTTTACAGATGAACAAGAGATGGTAATCTAGCAAACACTTTCAATTTTCATAAAACCATCTTTCAAAGTCAGCATCAGTTCCTTTTCAATTAATAGCTCAATCAAAACATGCTCATTACACCAAGTAAAGCATATTTAGAAATAAAAAATATTGAATGACAAATTAACACCTGAAAGCCATTTCCATATAAGCTGCTTGACAAGAGGCAGCTTCAAGAACATTAGATCTGTAGCTTTGACACTTTGTAATTTCAAGTAACTTCAACAAATTTCACTTTTGAAAAAGTATTCTAAGTCTTCAAAAATGAGAGTTAGTTACATTTATTTTACCACTCTGTTAAGTATATTTCTAAGACTTCCTCTGCTGCTGCTCCTGTCACCCACGGGTGGTAGAAAATACATCAACAGCAGATTCAATATTGCTTTGCTAGTTACAATACTGCCCTTTTGTTTGTAACACAGACTCTGGTTTTGACATGAGACCACATAACTATTAATCAGTTCAACTTTTTGTTTATCTCAAAGATTAGCCTATTCTGCCCATTACAATACTATCTTACTGATAATATGGTTTCAATAAAGAAAACTCATTCTGCAACTTCCAGTCACACTACTTCATCTCCAGAACCGTAATTTCAAAATAGTATAATTATTTTTCTGAGACAGTAGGAAATAAGCAGGTGGGCAGACAACTTTTTACAACTGAACTTTCTGTATTTAGACACTTGATAAATTTAATGTCCTTCCAGACCAAACAAAACACGGTTTCCAAACTCATTCAATGGCACATTACCATTCCGACTTTCAATATGTTTATTTTATCTCCAGGAGATAAGGACCCAGAGCAATCACCTCAGATACATCACTTTCCTTATCGGACTGTCCTCAGTTCAGGGTCAATTTTGGTGATGACATAAAAGACGATGCTATAACAGCCTCAGAAACTATTGACTTGGTAGGAATGGCAATGCCTCAAATACACTGGCCTCTCAGAGAAAGAAGATAAAGGTTAAAAACCAAAATGCAAAGAAAACACCATCATCACTACCAGATTCGGAGAAGGAAAATAGCTACAAAGCTTGCACAATAAGTCTAAATGCCTAACTTTGCAAATATATTAAAATCAGTTTTATTTTTATTCTAACACTATCTTCTAGCAATAGACAAACATGAAGTTTATTTTCAATTAAATTCTTTATTCACTACATTGATTCTGAATCAGGAATATCACCTGGAAAGAATATTTTTCATAGAATACGTTTGATTCTGAAAGTATCAATGTCCATTAGAAGTCCATAAGAAAATCCGTTAAACCGATCTTTCAGAAAATTGTCAGAACTTCATTAAACAGGTTTATCTTTTTTTTTTTTTTCTGAAGAAATTGGGTACTCCAGCAGATGCAGCAATGGTCTGCAATGCACAAAACAAATCCCAAGCTCACCACATCACCTCTTATTTTATACATATTCACATTTCTGCTCTTTTAAATGTCACCTATACAATAAACCCAACTCTTATTATTCAAAGTTGAAATTAGAAAATGTGTTTAAAAGTGCAGCATTATTCTCATTGTTAACAAAAATTTCAAATGGAAAACATTTTTATGAAACTCTACAGCAGAAGTTTTCCAATTACAAGGAATTTAGGATATGTAACAATAATATTCTGAAAGGGAACGGAGTATCCTTTGTTTGCTATCACATTAGTCTGACTAGCACAATTATATTTAAGAACAAATCTTTTGTATATCCATGTCAGTATACAGAAAAAAATAAAACCAAACCCAAACACCTCTAACAAACATGTCTATACCAGGGGAGAACTGCAGAACAAGTGTAACTGCACCACCAAAATATTTTTAGGGAATTAGTATTATATACCCATCCCTGGAAGTGTTCAAGACCAGGTGGGATGGTACTCTGAGCAACCTGGGCTAGAGAGACATGTCCCTGCCTATGGCAGGGGGAACTAGATAATCTTTAAGGTCCCTTCCAAACTGAATTCTAAATACAGCAGGAAAACAGTGCTTCCTTTACAAAGGTTTTATGGTGGCATATTTACATTGCGAAGTGCTAGAGACCCAAATAAGCCACTAAAATTTACTTGTAGGATTAAACAAAAACAGGCTGTTCCATTTCTACGTGACAATCACTGGGGTGATTTAAGATCCTTAACTAATATATAAAACTCTCACACACTGCAGTCCTCCTGGGCCATTTCCATCTGTGTGCATCCTGAGCAGGAGTTTTTTTACACCCCTCATACAATTCCAAATGCCACAAAGTATACTGTGCTACAGCAAACAAAATCTGTGCCAGAAAGAGAAAATGCTGCTTACACACTAAAGTAGACTGGTACTGCTGAATTTCTACTGGGAAAAAAGAATAAAGAAAAATAAAAATAAAGTGTAGAAATTTGTCTAGATTCCTGAAAGCAAATGTCTTCTTCCCCTGTTACATTTAATAGCAATAGCTACCTGTCCCTTAAAATTCTGGTAATTTTCCAGTAGACCTACGCTCTCTTTTATCTTGCACAAAATTGTTTGTAATAGTGGGGCCTTCTATTTATAATATACTTCTCATATTTTTCTGTCATTCATGTTGAAAGTTAAATAATGAAGACTACAAGTATTAGCAATGTTATGTCATTTTATTCGCACTTTCTTCTGGCTCAACAGATGCAAAGTGGGTTTTTCCAATATGCCATATTTAATGAAAGTTAGTTTAAAGCACAACAAATTATCAGTTGGTGTCTTTATTGTAAAACCAATAGATCTGTCTATCATATGATATAACACTGTCATCCATTGAGATGACAACATACACATTTGTCATGCAGGCTTGTTAACAGAACTTAACTGAGAGCAACTAAGAACAGCAGCAGATACTCCTTCTCCACCCCATCAGCAGTACAGATGAATGGAACACTCAGCACGTTTCACTGATATTTGCTGCCAACAGAGGAAAGGCAACATTCAATAATTTCTGGTGCTATTTTAAAATCAGCTGGACGATGGAGACAGAGAGCAAGTCAGTCAAGCCCCTGCTGCGTCTACTCCCTCCCAACCTTCTCCAAACCAGTGCCTTACTTGATTATTAAAGTTCAAGATATATCAAGATTCTACTAGTTATAACAGAAATCTGACAAAATTAGCAGTCCTGGTTTTGATTTTTCTTCTCTTTTTTTTTTTTTTTCATTTATTTATGCTCATACACATTTCAGATTTGGAAAGGCAAGATTTTTCTTAGTTTGATTTTTAAATTCCCTTTGTGTCGAAAATTCTCCTATATTTTAAATGAATATACATGCTTCTGAGGACATCAGTCCTCAAGAAATTTACCACTGAACGTTATCCATGTTGCTAATTATAAACAGCAAAATAAAGGTAGAAAAACACCCCCACCCTGAAATAAAAACATTAATTTCATGCTTAACATACTGATATTTTAACTCATTCTATCCACCCACTCTGCTATTAGGCTATGAATTACTAAGACTCAAAATGAAACTGAATGATAGTAAGTGGTAGGACCAATTGCATTAAGTGCATTTTCATCTGAAAACAATATAGTTGGAAGGTAAAATATTTTAAGACAAGTAAAAATGAAGCACAGTAAATTTGTTCACGCTATCAATACAAGATATAATGATTCCTAGAAACCTTAATAAAATCCCCTTTCAAAAAAAAATATTGATTGGAATGATAAAAAATCTAAGTGCTGTTCACACATCGATACATACCTTGACCCCTAAGTCATGACAGGGAAAAAAAAAAATACAATCACTTTATCATTAGATTATTGCATGGTCAAACAGACTATAATTTTGTGTTACCTCCTGATACATAATTTCCAACCTACCTACCACTCAGAGACAGGATATTGACTGGCTAGTCAGGTTGTTCTGCAAAGACAAGGACAAAAGCCTGTGAAAGTCAAGTCTCTCATTCCTTGCTGTTTTGTCAAAAGAGCAAAGAAAGGGAGGCCACGAGGGATCACTAAAGCAAACTGACTACAAGCACTACAGGATACAGTTTAACAGCATTACAGTTGGACAGGCTTGTTCTTTAAACCACAATTTTTGTGAAAATACATTTCCAAATACATTTTTCCCCTGTCCGTTCCTCTCTATCACACATGAAAATATGTCAACACATCCTGGGAAAAAGCAAGTAGGTCCTCTAGTGCTATAATGTTTTGAGATGAAGAAGCAGTCAGACAACTATTATTTAATAGTCACAACAGCAAAAACCATGAGGGATGGGAGACTGAGAAAGAAAAGCAATTTCCAGGTTGAACCAAGTAACAAAGAGTAAGCAGAACTTGCCTTCTCATCAGTCACTCAAGTCACAGGACTACAAAATGTTTTTCCTTTATTTCAAAGAGTTGAAGGATGCCATCACTTCTAGTATACCTAAAGAAAAGCTCTATTTTGACTGACTTCCCATATAAACTATTTTCATTACATTATGCAGCAAATGACTCAATTTTTCCTTTGCCAACGCACGTGCAATGTTAACCCTTACACTTTTATGTGAACATATGAATGCACCTACAATAATGCCAAACTCAGAATAGAGTTAGGCTGTTGTCATAAAGCAGGAGACAAACCCAGAGCATACAAAGCAAAAGCAGTTGCACTTCACTCACAAACAGCACGGCAAGTATGAAAGCGTGAGCAGGATTGAAATACCTCCTATCCTGAATGCTTCAAAAGCTTGTCCTAGAAAAAAATTTTTATTACTGTCATTCTTATGAAGTCATATTGTATTGCAAGATAATGAAGCAGCTTAATAAGGAGGATAGTATGGTTAATGAAAAGTTCTCCATCAGCTTTTCAACCTACTATATTATACGGAAATTAATCAGCAGAACTACTACTTTACTAAAAAAAGGCTCTAATGGTAGGTATGCTCTCAGGTGAAATCAAGACTATAAAACTGGTCCACAGAAAAGTTTTAGATAGGTACTGGGAATTTAACTTCTAAAATCCTCTATGCAACACTTCTGAAGTGCTTGCAAGTCATTTAATGAAAAAGAGAAAAAGGATGTGATGCAGAATTTCCAGGTCTTTGGGGTGGCAGGCCCCTCATTTCAGGGGGTTTGGTGCTTTCCAGGATCACATTAAACAACTTGACAGACATTCTCCTAATTAATTTATATGACCCAGGGATTTCTTTTTGACTTCAATCCTAACATGTACATAGTATGATTTTTTTTTTCCTCTCTCCCAGTTTAAGAAAGTCCTGGGATACTAGATTCCTCTTCCCTGACTTCCTCTTTCTCTAATTTCCCATACATAAAGCACATTGGTATTTAACTTACCAAAGAATTTCTTCATATTTTTCTTTTTTTTTCCCTTCATTTATTATCGTATACTTTTCTTCTAAGTTTGTGAAACTACATGCCTTCAAACACCAAGCAACAGAAGAAAAATTCAGCCACAAAGACTTAAGCAAAAGCTGCCATTTTCTCCAAGTCTCTTGGTATTCATCTCCTAAATTTAAGAGTAAAGAGCTCTACCTCTCAACCCGGGGAAAGAAATCCAATTCAAAGACAGAATTAATATAGCAGCCTAACCATCTGACAAACTGTCAGGTGATTAGACTGCTGCATTATGACGATCAAACTGGCAACTTTTCTACTATTGAAAGGGTAGGTCTCACTCCATTTCCAATTCCATTATTTCAAACTTCCCATCACTTTTTTTACTTCCAGCCAAGGAGTTCCATCTCAAAATACTTCTGGTGCTTATCAGAGAGAGCTTATTCACCTAATCAACTTGACTTATCCAGAGGTAGAAAATTACCTTGTCATGGATCAGTGAGTCAAATCTGTTCATGCAGACATGACCAGAGCCACCACAATGGAGAGGGGTGACTATGTTCACCCTAGAACAAGGAAAAAGATCTTCCATCTTTTTCAACCTTCCTGATAACCAGCTACAGACTGTACTTGCACATACATCTAATCCATCTTATGAACCAATTAGTCTCCTAAATTGCTTTGAAGCAGTAGAAAACAAGTATTTCCTCACTGCTAAGAAGAATTACTCTGAGCATCTCAGGACATGAAGTGAGGAGACACACACAGTTCACATCACCAACTCAATGCACTTTTCCTCACAGCATTGCTTCGAAGCAGGGAGCGAGCAGAAGCCACATGTTGAAGCCAGTGTACATAGATACCTATGTAGAATGATAGATGCCATGCTTGAAATCCCATAAGGCACCTAAAGCATAGAAGTGTACTCAAGACACTTAACTCCCACATTAGTACTTAAAGCAGAATAACCTTCTAACACAAATATGAAGGCAGAGGGTCATAACTGACATCCGATCTGCAATTACATGGCTATCCGAAACAAAGCAGCTGTGCTTCCAAAACCACCAGTTCATACCAAGCTGCAGAGCAACTGACCTAGATGGAACATCATAGGCATGTTACATGTTTTCCAGTATTTAAGGCACCCTAGCTATTCCTACACATCCCTATAGAGTTGAACCCACGTAATCCTAATTAAGGAAATTTAATATAATTATTTAGAATTTCATAAAATCTAAGTATCGGAATCCTAGGCACAAGCATTATTTTGCAGATATATTTAATGCCCTTTTCTTTTTCTTTGAAAAGAGAAGTAAAGCATGCATTTCCTTCCAAAATTGCTAAAATGCAAGTGTAAGAGAAATTGCAACAGAAACTTATCCAAAGCAATAAAACACATACAAAACAATAAAATATATGACAAAAGAGATGTTTAACTAAGAAAATTATCCTTTGCCAAAAATTTAGTAGCAACATTCATTACTTCTTTCCCCAAGACACAATTGTTCATATTCATGCAACGGCATTTCAGGTCTGATTAAAATATAAAATCTCTTTAGGAAATGTTATGACTATATTACACCACAATTTACAGCTTATCTGTCAACCTGTAATAATGCTGTATTTCTTATCAAACAACCTGTATGTCATCTATTAGTATGTATGAAAATTCACCCTAAAATAACTTCACAGTTGTCAGAGATGGTCATAAAATTAAGTAAGTCCATGGTTCGGTAAGAAATACATAATCATAATGGGCTGTACTGAGCTTTTTATCATGTACCTGTTTATGGGAATACACATGGCAACATTCACTCTTCTTTTCATTGCTCACTCTGTCTTAAGCTTTCTTAAGTATTGTTTTTGGACGTGACACATCCAAAACACAGGCCTGTTGAAGTGCCCTGAGCACCTGGAAAATTGGACCAAGCGGTTGTACCATCACTGCTATTCCTCACATAAGCTAAAGGTTATTAGCGAAGACTCTATAGGGGGAGCTTCAGTAAAGAGGAATTTGAAAGAATTCTGATGGCTATAACTTTGCCAGTAATTAAAACTGAAATAATAGACCTTATGCAAAGGTTTTCACCAACATTTTAATGGGATTAGGGAGCGTTTTTTTCCAACTGCTATAGCCATGGACTCCTGATAACAAAATATTGTACTATTGAGCACATACAATGTAAGCTACTGAAATCCAAACAAGAAAAGCAGCTTTCTAGCATTGTCTAATTTCAGTAAATTCAAACCTTATAAAACTGCATAACAAAGTACTTTTGTACACCTTTATTAACTGTGTACCAAATAGTAAAAAAAATTCCTCATGAGATCTCCCAGCTTGAATGCTGAGGTTTTAACTTCAGCAGTGGGAGACAGGAATTGAATAGCATTGTCAAGTAAGTCTATGTTTTAGGCCCTTATTTGGCAATTACACTGATGCCATTACTTCAGCAAACAACGTTCACTTCTGCTCAACATACAGAATCATATCAGTTAAAAGACTATATAATTAGTCTTCAAAATCAAGGTTTATTAGAAATAGCATCTACATGGAATCAGCATTTGCTTCAAACCTTGCCCACAGATCTACTAAAAAAGAAACACAGGAAGAATTATAAAGGACTATAAAACTGAAGAGAAAGAAGTAAAAGATCAATTGAGAAAATAGTAATTTTAAAAACTTAATTTTTAAAAACTACATTTATCTTCAAACTTTCTTTCCAAGTAACTTCTCGTGGACTTGACTGCAAAATAAGAATCAGAAAATGTTGGAGCTCTTTTTTTGGTGAGGTTTTTTTTTAACGTGTCATTAAATTAATGCTAAAAACAACGTCAGCAGCATTTTGTTTTGATTTAGTCAAATAAGGAATTACAAGAATTTGAGTAAATTATAACTTTAAAATTTAAATAACTTGCAATGAGACCATTACTGTCACTCAAACAAGTTTCTACAGGTAAAGTCTGCATGTTAAGTGTAAATTAATTTGCCATTTGAAGAATATCAATAATTTATCTGTTTAATGTGAAGAAGACAGGATGCAATCGGAGATTTCTTTTCTGGAGAGAAAAGATTTTAGTTATTGCACAGCACGCTCTAGTGGCAAGACGTGTTCAAGTCAACTAAGTCTTTGGAACAATTCTATCTGACAAAAGAATTTACCATTTAAATTATAACAATTTTATATGACAATATATATATCTATGCTTCTTACCTTGGAGTTTCTGAAAAGTGCTTAGCTTTGTTATGATTTCTGTTAGTTTTGTGTTTTGGGGTTTTCTTTTAAACTACAACAATCTCTCACGTGCAACTTTTCTCATAGTAATACTTCAAATATAATCTACATGAAGACTACTAATGCTAAATCTAACAACCTTTCATCTTTCTTTAAATCACGCCTTTTAATTTCTGTCTAATGCAGGATATTCCACAAACAACAAACCAGAAAGCATTTGCATAACTCTCCATTCATGTTCTCTGACTTCAAGCATAGCCCGCAAGTACAAAACACTTTGAACTGCTTGAAAGCGGCTTCTACAGTCTGCACACATACTGCTTTCTGAAGTATATTTTCATGAGGCTGATGACTCATAGTTTACAAATGAAGATCTGGATACCCACACATGTAGCCAAGTTGTATTTTGTACGTAACAAATTGTACCTAACGCGTATAAAGACAAAGATCGTCTATCTCCATTAATCTGCAGAAAAATGATGCGAGCTATAATATTTTCTGTTATATTTTTGTAATTAAGAAATTTTATTTTAAGATTGATATTAGCTTTGCACATGTCAACCCAAATTCACACATCCATCACTTGAGAACAAAGACACGAGGTTTGTCTCTGCAAGAAGTACAGAGGAATTTACTGGTCCTTCTATCACCTCACTCCCTACTTGTTCTTCTAGCAGCAAATTTTCAATGAGAGCCTTATGCTCAACAGTGCAGATTTCCTTTAATATTTGGGATAGAAGAAAAAAACCCTTTATTTTTCAAATGCAGATCTACTAATTTTCATGTTAATTAAAAAAATAATCTGAAATTCAACTGTGTTTGAAATGGAACAAACCTTGCCTTATTATTTAATGACTCAGGGCATGCTGCTTCCTCAACTCCCATTTTATGCCAGATCTTCAGCGTAAACTTATTTTAGCTTTACTTTCAGGGAACAAGCATCTTTTTTTGCAGACTGGTAAAACATCAACTTCATTCTAGCAACAGAACAAGCACAGATAAAGCCTGGCTAATCCATTCTCATGACAAAACTGTAAATAAATTTGTTTCTTCTTGCTTAAAAGGCCCATTCTTAAGTATTAATTATCACATGCAAAATTATGCTTACTAGACAAGATTTTTTATACAATAAAACGACTTTAAAAACATCTTAATTATTCAAATAAATTTGTGCCTACTTACTACCTCATACCCAAACCTTCAAAGAGAGAACTGGAGACTCACTGGTTGGTGTGACATGTCCCTAGACAGGCTCACCAGGCTTGCCACCAGCTGGGAGCAAACAGCGAATTGCAACTGCTGACAGCAAGGGCCGAGCGGGGTCTGATCAAAGCAAACTCAAGGGCCGTGGATTCAAAAGGCTCCAGCAGGTAAAAAGAGCTTATGTATCTAAATATTGATCTTGCTCCAAGAAACCAATCCAAAATGCCTACATTCAAGGAATCACCTAGTGCTGGGGGAATGCACAGCCCACTGGAAAGCCCTCACCTGGGTTAGTTTCTTTGCATGCTGAAAATTTACACATTCAAGCTCTGAAGCATTATTGACTTCTGATACTCTTACCAGCTGATGAAGGACTCAGAGATTAGATAAAAAAATCCTTATTTTTCTTAATGTTTTATTTTGTTGATATTACTGTTGTTGTTTAAAGGTCTTTATGTTAACTAGGAATAAGTACCTCCTGTTGGGAATAGTCTCTGAACACCCCTCTGAAGACTCTCGATTTTATTAGTAGTTCCTGTTAGCTTTTCCTAAATTTATTTGTTGAAGGTAAAGGTGCATATTTATTGTTTTGAAAAGCTACCCTGACAATGAACAGGTATTTCTGGTACATAAGTATCACAGTTTCACGACTTCTGGAAAACAACACAGATACAAAACCAGTGTCTTAACTGGTGTTCAGAATGCCAGAGAACTATGCTGACCACAGCATCACGATTTCTGTATGAACTCATTGCTCACAAAAGCTTCAGTAGTACAGTGTACTCCTTTAAGAGTTGTACCACAAACATAATAATGGTTTAAAAATTGGAGAATTCTTGGAATCCAATACAACCCCTTAACTCCACAATATGACAGAGCACTGATCACTGTCAACGTGCAAGCTTAAAACATGAATGACTTCTCCACAAAGAACTTTTCCTACTAGCTAGTCTCTGTTAATACAGTTTGTACCATACCGCTTTCATTTTTCAGTGAAAAAGATTGAAGAAAATGCTGGAGAATTTTCTCTAAAAAGTAAGTGAGTTTTTTAACACCATAAAAATCCATGCTATCTCTTTTCAAAACTTTACAGATAACACTCTTATTTCAGGCTGTCATACATATTTTCTAACTCAAAAGACTTTCTGAAGCATTTTTGGTCTTTGAATTAATTTTAAAGAGTACATGCTCATGAAGACTGCAGTTGTTTTCAGAAGTGATAATTTAGGAAAGGAAATTTATCAACACTTTATTCTGAATTTCTTATTTAACAAAGAAATTCTAGTTCTTACATATACAACCCTCTTGATAGAATAATTTTCTGAAATCTTATATTATAAAAATACTTGTTTTAAAATCTTATTACATGTGGTATCTACCTAACTAGAAATTCAACCCTCCCAGTTTGATCTTAATTGTAGGTAACATTTTGAATGTTATGTTGCATTACATGTATAAGCTGAGTATTACACCAGTATACAATGTGCAATTAAAACAATTATTCTTTATATTTATAAAGGAATTTTAATATTTAATCTTCCTGAGAGTAGTCTTAACATCCTTCTAAACAGGTTTATGTGTGTCTTTGTACCTATACATACAAATGTGTGTGTGCATGTGTCTATAGGCGCTTTACACTGAAAACACTGTCCAATAGTGTGAAGACACTAAAGGCACAATCAATTCTACATTTGCTACACATCATTTTATTACAATGCAACACCAGAAAAAAATAGTAAGGAATTACTGCTTATATAAGAAAGCCAGTTTTATTGAACTCCTATTTTATTTTACATCAGTAAGAATGCTTTAAATTAGAATTCAGTACCCTACCTGGGGTTAAATACATAAGACACACAGTTTTGTTTGCTAGTCAAAGAAAGATGTGATTCTGTATATTTCTTGTTAAACCTTAAAATTACTGTAAGGATAGAATAAATATTTTCTCACAGGCATATTGACTTTTGCTATGAAAATACACTGTACTTAAATAATAGTTCTTATATGCTCTCTGCTCCAACATAGTGTCTTGAACTACTGTGCAGACTAAAAGCCCAGTCTCTTGCTTCCAAAATGCTTCTTAAAGCACTTTGATAGGAATACAAATTCAAAAAGTTAACGTGGTACCTCAGAACTGTGACTAAATGTGGTATTTTGCTGGCACCTTTCCTTACCATCAAACAAATAGGCATCCTGCATATAAACTGTCAGAACAAAAAATAATTTGAGATTTCCTGCTTACATTCTTTTCTCAAAGCTGATCTGCCTCTGCATTACAAATTCTAGTATAACACTAGAGCCTAAGAAACAGCAGTTTTTTAATCTCTTATCACCATTTTTATCAACAGGCTAGCAATATAGACCTAACAGTTTTCATCCTTTGGTCCTTGCATTCCTTTCCATGTGAGAATGCAAATGGCCCCAGTTCAGCAGAAAACAGAAAGGCATCCAACAGCAGAGACAGAAACCCCTTTTTGGGCTCCTAATGAGGTCTCCAGAGCCCAAGGCAAACCAATAACAAATTGTACTTTCCACACATTGGGAAGTGGGGGTTGTGAGGGAGGAGAGGAAGAAAACCCTGGAGCTTGTCATCTGAAATTAATTGAACTTAGCCATGCCAGGAAAACATTGGTAATAAACCTCCCCATCTAAATAAAGCTTTTACACCATAGAAAAAAAAAATTATGGCAGTAATTTCATCTCATGTTTTTCAAGAAGAGCTTGCTGTTTTTCTTACTTGCAATAGAAAAATCCCAAAGGAGCAATGTAGGCAGCAATAAGGCAGACTTCTAAAAAGATAGCACTTATTTTCTCCCTCCTTCTCTTGCACTATTGCCCCTCTTCCTCTTGTATTTAACTGAATATTAACTCTATCACTGAAATACACTACCACAAGGTTTCTCATTCTGTAGAGGCAGTAAGTCTTATGCTTTGCTATCCCCCTGAGAGATGTCAGATCTCTGCAGGTTTATCCCTCATCCCATCATCCTAAAAGCAGTCCAGAGATGCTAGACAACTTGGGATTAACAAAATGCCATAAAAGATCAAAACATAAAAGATTTTAAAATATTAAATCTCAACTTGAACCAGAGGATAAACACTCCATATAAAAGTAACTGACACTGCACTTCTTATTCCCTACATGCCACAGAAACAAAGTGATCTTGAATTTGGTAATTGCTGAATATGTTTTGCTTCACTCACTTATGCATCTCACATGCTACTAAAAATCCAGCAACTAATATTCCCTGAATCTATTTAATATACACCATCCAACCTTCAAACACTAAAAATAAAACTTCGCAATTGTTGTTCGTTCTGTAAACAAAAGCAAATGAACCAATATCTTTTAGTTTTCTCACTTACATGTGGACAATAACCACAAGCTAAAGGAATTTTTAAGATGACCTATATAAAAAAAAAAATAGCAATGCACTCTACCACACCTAAAGAAATTAGCAGCAACATCCTTTATTGCTTCACTCAGCATCATAACAGAAAACAAAAAGTTCTATACAGCTCATACATATCTCTTATGTCATGAAACAGCTTAGACTGAGGTGCTTTTAATGTGTCAGAAAAATGACAGCCCAAGTTCTCCAAATTCATAATTTAACAAGTTGAACCTCATGCAAAGAGCTTTCACACTCTCTAAAACACTCTGTTCAAGCAAAGAGAAACCATGCCCTCACTAGACCTGATGGTCCCCACTTTAGATCTGGTACCTCCAAACTGTTCCCCTGTTCTGCACAGTAATCATTGTGCACAAAAATCACAGGAAAAACTCTTCTAGAATTCAATCTTGAGATTATTCTGGCTTCACTACCCATTTTTAAGGTCATCTGAAAATGTAAGCAGACATACTGCCCGCACTGTTTAAGTGCTAGACCTGTCTCTGGCATAATTCCAGCCTAGCCCAATTGGCACTCCCTTCTCAAGCACTACTTGAGTGAGGGTCTACACAGGGCAGAAACTGTTCCACCCAAGGGCAATCAAGATGGTCAATATACTCTGTAAGCTGAAAGGAAGTTTTATAGGATGGATGGCCAAAGTGTGAAAGGTCATTACAGGACTAAAGAATAGGCATTGGGACTATTAAGTCCATTAATTTTTAAATACCTCTACAGACTACTTGAAGCAGTTTCAGAGGTTTATGACAATAGTTATTAGAAACAAACATAATATCTAGGCAGAATGATACATTTCAAATTTGTTCAGCTTTCCTAAGCACTCTCTAGGCTTGCCTTGCGTGGCCATATTTCTATATTTTGCACATGACACTTGCTCCTAATCCTATCTTCCATATATAGCTTACCTTGCCCTTTGCCTAATACCTTCACTTTAAAAGGCTTTCTTTACTTTAAAAGCTTATCCTCCTATTCTCCTCTTCTGACCAGGCTTTCTAAATCTCTCTAGTCTCTTCTGAAACCCATGAGCTACACAGTTCTTAAGAACGTATGTAATCCCCCAATCAGGCTTATACTGTACATTTAAAGAACTTCTGGAGAATGCCAGCTGCCTTTAAACAGGATGAAATAATTTTTCTTTGTTTCAAGTAAGAGCTATAAAATTTGAATCAAGAAAGAAAATAGTGCAGAATTTGTCTCCCTTTAAATACAGTGATTATCAGGCTGATCTTCTCAGAGAAACTTTCGAGAATAAATCAGAGTGACACTGGCAAGTACTTTATTATCCTGCATTTATGTTTAGTCCAATTATATTATCCAAAGGTGCACAAAAAAACTTCATAAATAATCTTGACTACCTGCCATATATACACCATTTCATTTACTGACATAGTTCCAAATCTCATCTAGCATCATTTTCAAATCAACAAAAGATTCCTTCTAGCTCTGTTGACACCATTTGATCCATTTTACCTTATGTTAACACAGTATCAACAAGCTGTTGCATCATAGCTGACCACAGAATTCACCTAGCTGTCAAAATCTTTTAAAGTATCTTCCAGCTCAGGACAGGAAGATGCTGCCAAAATAAAAACAGCTGGTTCCAGTGAGGAATTAAGACCTTTCCCAGGCCAATTAGGAAACTTTTCATTCTTCCCTCCCTTCTTCCTGAAGCATGATGAGCTTTCACTGTCTTCAGCTACTCTGTCTACAGGTTTAAGTACTGAAGCCATGCAGGGTAATTAAAAACAAAGCAAAGGCACAAATGTGAGACAGCTTTAAACCATTACTATATGGCACTAGCTCGGCATAGAATTAAGACCCTCAGAAACGCAGAAGAAAAAAGACTGATGTGACAAAATACAGAAACCCTACCAGAAACAAGAGAGAAGCTCAGCAAAATGAAGGCTCAGCCTGCTCGAGGGACTGCACTTTCCCACTTGACTGATGACTGGTCACTAGGGGACTGTGCTAAGGGTGAAGAGCATATTCATGTTTAGTCTAAGAGTGTGCTTTCCAGGTTAATTACTGTGCACATGAACAAGAACTATTCTTCACTCACAAACTAGGTATGATCCTGCTGTCAAGCATCCACAGCCAGCACAACAGATGTAACGATCTAAAAAATTTGATGACTGCACCATGTATCTCTACCATTGTAAAGAAAGGGGGGAAATAATGCAAAGGAAATATCAAGCTTGATCCTTGCAGCTCCTGTCTACATTTAATTTAGCAAATTGTTTTCCTTTCAATAAGAGACTGGCAGTTTCCTATACACTCAGCCCAGGAGTACAAACTTCTAATTAAAGTATATGAGGTTAAGAGAGGAAGGTGAGAGTCAGCCACAAAAATCCCCGTCTCAGTGCTAACCTTGAGCTCAGGGCAGAGGAAGATCAGCAGGACCATTTCAATTAAGAACTTCAGAAGGAAGACAAAGTAGTGACAGCATAACATATGGGAGATGTGTGTTAGTCACTAGGCCAAGAAACCAGCTGTTTTAACACCTGGTTTCCTGAACGAGAATGAATCACCTATAATTCAGTCCTGGCCTGGAAAAGAATTTAAAGGATTAATATGAGAAATCAGTAGTTTTTCTAACTACAAAGATCTCTAAAAATATAGAAGACAAATGTGAGCATCAAGACATGGTTAATGTGCAAGTGAACTACTGCGTTTAACTTGCTCAACAGGAACTGCAAGGAGGAAGGAAAAATCAAACAGAAATGCATCTTCTAGCTGCAGATGACCAGGCACGCCAAAGGGCAGGCACTTCTTCCATTTGTGCTTTTGGAAGTTGTCTGAAACTGCATTCTAGAAAATAGGCCACAAAAATTACTGCAGTGATCTTGGAATAAATTATTCTTCATTAAAGCTCTAATGTTGCAGTAGCTATAAATGATAATTCTTCTAACACTGAAGTGTGACCATAATTCCACAAAGAATAAAATTTTCAACTTTATTTTTAAGAACACCCTTCCCCAGGATCCCTAAGCCATGTGAAAAGCAAAAGCATATATCAGAATACCTGGATAAGAATTCTCGATTTTGGTTCCTGATATTGGTGTTTACCGCTTTATTTTAGATACTCCTTGCATCTGCCATATCTCTTAAGTAGAACTCTGAAAATATTTGCCTATAATTATTATGGAATATGTCCACTCTAAAGCACCACGTCTGAACACCTTGAGTATCACGCACAAGAAAATATAAACCACAAAAAAATTAATTTCTTCCCCTTGACTAATGGTAATTTGTATATATATATATATATATATATATATATATATATATATACATATCTTCTCTGACAAATCTTGCATCGTTAAGATAATCAGTGCATTCCAACTTCATGGAACTTTTGCTTGCTCAGCATAGGAGCATTTTACACAACTTCAATGAAGCCACTATATTAACCTGGCTGGAGCTTATAAATAATTGAAGAACTGACATTAGTACACAACCTTCTTGACCCATAAATCAAGGTAACTACCTGGTCAACATAAAAGTTCTCCTTAAAAGACTAGGTGGCAGGAAAGCTCCATAGTGCTGTCAAGTCATGTCTTCTAGCCAATGCTTAAGTAGCACTGACGGGTCCTGAAAACCACAAGTCAGAAGGAGAAAGAGCAAACTGTGGAAGAAAGCAAATCAGATGACTCAGGACTCCAGCAACAACTCTCCTCTCTCCTTTAAAAAGGCTATTAGAAATAGGAAAAACACTGCAGAGATTACTAAAAAGTGATCCTATCAGCCTGATCCTATGCATCTCATGTAAAAGCACTTTCTGTTGTTTGTGACTACTGTGGTGACCTCTGTTATCTTTAAAGTACTAAAACTACTTCAAGTAATTTCCATGGTAACTGCCTACAGTTCCTAATTTTAATAGCCAAAACAAATTTTTACCAGACTGAATGAAATAGAATATATATTTTAGCTTCTTATGCAGATATAATTCACTAGAAGCTAAAATGAACAAAGATATTCAAGTGCAGTTATGCCTGGAAAAAGAAAAGAAGGTAATTTTCCAGTTTTACAGCTGCTTTCAGAATTCTGCCTGAAGGATTACACTCAGCAGTTACTCAGATGCAAAATACTACTTCTATTCCATAGATTTTGAATATGAACTATTAAATCTATTAGATCAATAGTAATTCCTCCCACGTGCACTTAAGAAATTGATATAACAACTATAACATTTTCATACTGAAACATTTCCATTTTAGGTAATAGAGAAGAGAACAAACATATTTAACTTTTAAAATTGCATCACAGCAGTTGCATACAATGTAAGCCATAAAGCTGCATAATAAAGATTAGATTATGAATTTCATCAAAATGGCAATTTTAAATAATGTACCACTGAGCTTACCTTAAAATAAAATGGGATAACAGATGTTCTTCAGTTCCTAGATGTCTCTTTCCCCTCTGCAATTTTTTTTTCAAATGTAGCTACTAAATAAATGTAATGGTTTGTTTTTGAACAGTTCAAACACTGGTCATCCACAGCAGAAAATATAAAAAAAAAAAGTGTCAAGTAAGTTCAAACAGGGTAGTTAGTCAGATTAGATCTATTTTTAAATGATTTTTTTTTTTTTAAATTCTAAATTAAGTCCTTCAAATACGTAAGAGGTTGGTCAAGAACAGTACTAGAACAGTACTTGAAACAGGCTGCTGAGTGAAGTGGTTGAGTCAGCATCCTTGAACTTATTTAAGAGATGTGTGTAGATGTGCCACTCAGGAACATGGTTTGGTGGTGGACTTGGCAGTGCTGGGTTAATGGCTGGACTCAATCTTTTCCAGCCTAAATGATTCTGTGATTCTACTGGCTCTTACTCTCTACACCTTCCTAAGAAATATTCCATCCCAGAACACACAGAACAATGCAGCATATTTTTAATTGAAGTCCAGTATTTGTCAAAGTTAATACAGGAAATGGGCCAGCCTGGGCAGACAGTTTGCATTCCATGCATTGCTTTAGGCAGTTTTCCTTAGCCCATGATTTGTAGGATTCTTAAGCAATAATTTTTTGAAAAAATGTGCACTAAACAAGCTTATAGAACAGAATAAAATGTTGAATCAACTCCCCAGTTGCTAAATACCTTTTTAGATTCATTTTAGACACAAACCAATATTGTATCTAATGTGCATCTTTTGAGAATTCCAATTTAGAAACTGTTCTTTAATTCAACAAGCCGAAGCAATTTGTTAAAAGCATGTGATAATTTGGCAGACTCATCACAAAAAAAAACTACAAAACCCAATGCTTCAAGTATCTTGTCTCAGTTGCCTTGTTTCTGATGACAAATACAAAACAATCAAAATACAGAAACAAATGACAGTAAAACCATCCATTGCTCTTTGAATAAGAAGTCCAGCATTTAAAAGATGGAGTCCCATCATCTCCCCAGTTTACCAGATACAGACCTTCCCCCTCAAAAGTTTGTGATGCACAACTAATTAAATTCAGAGCAACACTTCTGAAATACCTTCCAATAGTAATTTTTTCCCCAGTATTATTCAAAAAGTAATTTCCTAAGCATAAGCCTTACCAGCAGCCTGCCCTTGTACTAACATACCTCCAAAAATGTATTAATTGCTTCCATTAGATGCATATCTCCAGTTCATAACATGAACACTCTTAACAGGAAACAATTCATAAAGGAAGAAGTATTCATATCCTTTAAGCTGCAGCATTCAACTTGGGGAGCTTCATTGTGGCAATAGTTTCTCAGCACTATCAGTGAATATAAAAAGACTCCTCTCAAAGGCATTCAAAACACCACGTTCAGGTTCATGCTCTCAAGTCCTGGAAGAGGTTCTTTGCTCTCTATTAATTGTATGTTCAATGTAGCAAGATTAGCCTCCTCTGGCAACGTGTGTTACCTTACATCAGCCTCTGCAATCACTTTGCCGTGAAGTCAAACAACCTTCATCCTTGTCAGAGTATTTCTGTGAAGCTTTGTAAACCAGACTGTCCAAGTTAGAATTGAGAAACCAAACAACTAAAGTTTCTAGAAGACAGGCATTTTCTAGCTACATCACCATACACATCAGCAGTTTTGGTGGCTGCAGACACCTTTTTCCTGTTAGCTTGCTCGTGCACCACTATAACAAACCCTATAAATTCAACTTGCATATGGCACTGCGAACCTTGCAAGGATGTCTCTTTACCTGGAAAATTTCAACAGACTGTCAGTTGTGGAAAGAAAGTATTCAAAGTGTGCTGCTGATCTCAAGCATTATTATATTTTCTTCCAGACATCTGTGGGGAAAAACACCTAGGTGCGCAATGGTGCCAACACATGCCCAAGTGCTAGAGGATGGTAAAGAGCCTTCAGTTATCTACCCCCTGCAGCGCTACAGGCTGGGCACAGAGTGGCTGGGGAGCAGCCAGGCAGAAAGGGACCTGGGAGTTTGGATGGACAGGAAGCTGAACATGAGCCATCAGTATGCCCAGGTGGCCATTCAGAAGGCCAATGGCATCCTGGCCTGGATCAGGAACAGTGTGTCCAGCAGGACCAGGGAAGTGATCCTTCCCCTGTACTCAGCACTGGTGAGGCCACACCTTGAGGATTGTGTCCCTCCATACAGTTCTGGGCCCCTCAGTTCAGGAAGGATATTGAGGTGCTGGAGCAAGTCCAGAGAAGAGCAACCAGGCTGGTGAAGGGACTTGAGCACAAGTCCTATGAGGAGAGGCTGAAGGACCTGGGGTTGTTTAGTCTGTAGAAGAGGAGGCTCAGGGGAGACCTCATTGCTCTCTGCAGCTACCTGAGAGGAGGCTGTAACCCGGAAGGGGTCGGTCTCTTCTCCCAGGCAATCAGCAGTAGGACAAGAGGGCATGGGCTTAAGCTCTGCCAGGGGAGGTTTAGGTTGGGTATTAGGAAGAAATTCTTTACAGAGACGGTAATCAGGCATTGGAATGGGCTGCCCAGGGAGGTGGTGGATTCTCTGTCCCTGGAGGTTTTTAAGATGAGAATGGATGTGGCACTGAGTGCCATGATCTAGTAACTGTGGTGGTAGTGGATCAAGGGTTGGACTTGATGACCTCAGAGGTCTTTTCCAACCTGCCTGATTCTATGATTCTCTACCTAGAAATCAGGTGATGCATAGATGACACAGACAAGGCACAGGTAACTACAAAGTTTCCATAATACAAAACATAAAAAAGGATTAGGAAGTGCGAAAAAAAAAAAAATTTTCTAGCAGTGAATAGCAATTTCTGCTAAAATGATGAATTATACACTTTTCCGTGTAAATTACATGAGAGTATAGTGAACCCCTTTTACTTTACTATAATTCAGTACTCGTGAACACGTCTGACAACTGTTGATGATATGAGGAACATTCCCTTACTACTAATCTGCATTATGTCAATCCACACCAAGAGGATAAAATACATTTATAGTTTCTAGTTTCACCCAAGAGTGAACTATTTCAATTTCATTCATTTTCACTCCAAAGAAATAATATAGATTTGCCTTATTGAAACAATTTGTTTCCCTTTCATTTACACACTTATCTATGAAGGCACGATGAAATATGATACAGGAAGTCATCTCTCTTTACAGCTGTTACATATGCTTTATAATTTACTACAAACTGGAATCATCAGCAATAATGTCTTCCAGCCCTTCACCCTAGTTTTGATCTATTGAAGTGTTAAAATCAGTTTTCATCTAACTATACATTAAATCCTTCCCTTAAAAAAAAAAAAGGGGTGAAATACAATCTGACTGGGAATAGCGCTTATGAATATATATATTCAGACCTCCACCCAGATTTGCTTTTTCTACTTATAAAGTCAAAATCAGAAACTCTTTTGTAAAAAAATTCAAAGCTAAAGTAACGCTCAGCCTCCAAATAAAACATTAACATTGCTAGTAAAACTGAAAAAAAAACCAAATTAATTTAAACTGTCAATGAATTAATTTAAACATCAATGAAAGTCTTCATAAATACTCATTTACACAGAAAACTGTGCTGCTACCAATACTGCAATAAATACAATAACAATTTCAAAAGTCCAAGCTCAATAGTTTTGGAAAGAAAATTTTATCACATAAACTTATTAATATGCACTGAGGGAGCAAAACTGCTGCATGAAAACTCCCTAAGGCACAGTTAAGATTGATTGTATTTAAATACTATGTACTCATAATTTACTGTAAACATTTTCAAATGTCCAAGTATGTGACATTTTAACTCATAATTTCTACTCTAAAAAGCTTGTTACAGAAATAGTAACACATTACATTTTTCAGTTGCTTTTTTAACTGAAGTTATTTTAAACTCTATTATCCAGATTTTGATGGTATAAAAAGAGTAAGGGTATCTGATAAGTTAATGTGAAAATGAACACATAATCTTAAATCATATGGAAAATTAGTATAAAATATCCCACCACACATACTTAACATCTGAAAAATCTGCTCTCGAGGTCAGAAATAGGACACAGGGCAAGATGCCCACTGACCTGACTCATCAGGGCGCTTGCATTGTTAATGAAAATGCAGCTTGATTAGCCAACTTTGTAATTTGCCATTAACAGAGACAGGATAATTAAACAGAACAGAATACAGATTCAGAAATCAATATTTAATACCCCTTCCATCACTGCTGTTATTCCCCAACACAAATGAGAAAGACAATGATATGAAGAAAAGTAATGAAGCCACTACTTTATTGATCACTAAAGATGTTACTCACAGTTTCTAAAATTTCCAAGATCTTTATTACATCCCCAGTGTAATATGGAAATATTTGTCCTGATCTTACAAATGAAAAACTAGCATGAAAGTATAAAGCAGTAAAAATTGCTTTGTGGTAAAAATCAAAACCCAAATGCAGAATCTGCTGTTTAACAAAAAGATAACTCTTTCTTTCTTTCTTTTAGAAGACATTACAAAGAATAAAATAACTGTTTCCAGTAGCAGCAGCCTGAAAACAATAAATCACACATGGTTTTCCTGTAATTAATCCTACTGTAAAAAATTCTTTTACAACAGTTTAAAGTTGCAATGGTGTTTTTTCTCCAAACATGCTGTATTTTTTATGTGTCATATCTCTATTCCATTGCTTTCTTTCCTTCACTCACTCATTTCTGCCAGTTGAAGAGACTTTGTGTGTGTTCATGTCTTCTTTTCTATAAATTGGATTCTCTATAGAACATAATTTGATCTTTTATTGGTATTTTCAGCTTGATTTTTCATTTTCAACTGTTGGCGTCTTCTGCCATTTTGGAGAGTGAATATTCCTTTTGTGAAATAGAAAACTATGTAAAAGCTTCATCAAATGGAACCATCAGTCTCATCCTCCCAGTTGACACTGAGATGAGAAAGAGCAAATACAGGCCAAGCCCAAGAAGCTTAACTTCGATGTGAGTTGCACAAGCTTCCTTTGAGGACAAAAAGGATTTCGAAAAGTAGTTTACTTTAGGGCTTTCCCACTCATACACTGATTGATAGCTTTAAAAAGTGCTACAGGGAAGATGACTTCATCTTTGTGAACAAAGAATCAAGTTTAACCACTGACAAATTTGCTTTACTATAAAATTTTTAACATCACGTAAATTATTCCACAATTGAGACTGGCCTAGCATTGGTTGAGAGATGGTTTTACAAACTTAAAAAATTGAAAAGTGAATCCACAGAAGTGTGTTACTTGGTTTCACGTATACAATTTGAATATTCATACTGAGTAATTGTGTGGTACAGTGTTTAAGATACACATTGACAAAGCACGACCATTATCTGCTGAGAAACGCTGAGAGAGAGAGAAATGCTTTACACAACAGCAACAAACAACTTCAACAGATGGTCATCACTAATCAACAAACTAAAATAAACCAGAATTCTTACCAATTTAGCATAACATGATTTTCTTTTGTAAAAGCCTGTCTTTATAAATATATATGGCAAGTTTTCACAGTTAATTCTGGCTCTTGGAGTGTAACAGAAATCACAGAAGAGGATCTAAAGAAAAGGAGTATCAAAGACGCCTTTTAAACAGATTTGTCTTATGCAAAACTAACTTTAAAATGCAACTTGCTGTAGAATTATTATATACAATTTGATAATTTAATATTTAGCTGTATCTTTATGTATTGCTGAACTATTTATAATTTTCACCTATGTCAGATCTCATTTATGAGGTGAAAAAGGTTGAAAACAGACCTATAGACAACTTAAGAGTTTAGGAAACTCACAATAAATATGTCAAAATCCAGACTACAAAAATTCTAACCATACTAAAAAAACCCTACTTATTATGTCAAACATGAGAAATATTCTAATCTAGGTCTCTTAAAAAGTTAATTGTTTCTTCTAAACTATGAAGCAAAAAGAAAAGAATATATGACACTTGTTTATAATTCCGGTCCAACAAACTGCACTGGCAGGCTCTCCACATTTCTCAGATACTTCTATACAAGCCATATTGACCCTCTGCACACACTTTTTCAGATAAATACTCATTTTCAGAGGATAAGTTGTCTGGTAGGTTGTCATTGACAGCTTAAACACACACCAGCTTTTTTGCTTTTCCTCAAAGCTGGGTTGGGCTCTTCAGGTTACGGTAATTATAACTGCTATGACAGACAGAAGAAGGAATTTGAGAAGAGAAAAGCTGCTTTGATAAAATTCTTGATGAAAAATGTTATTGATTATTACTGTAGAGAAAGGAGCTTCTGTATCACTAGGAGCACATTTGGAGCCAAAATTAAAAGTATAAGCTTAAGATCAAAAGTATACATAACCTGAAGAGAAGAAAAAAAACCTTTTAAATCAATAAGCACTCCATCCCAGATGAGGCAATAGCTTTCTTGATCCTGTGTAGATGATCTACATAATTCGAAAAATCTCAGGCTACCATATTATCTTAAGAAAAAAATGCCAGATTGAACATGTACTGCAAAAAAAAAAAAAAAAAAAAAAAAAAAAAAAAAAAAAAAAAAAAAAAAAAAAAAAAAAAAAAAAAAAAAAAAAAAAAAAAAAAAAAAAAAAAAAAAAAAAAAAAAAAAAAAAAAAAAAAAAAAAAAAGGGGGGGGGGGATGTTTAAGCACTGATAGAAAGATAAGCAGCACCTACCTATCCACTACAGGAAATCATTTCCTTGCATTTCCGACAGTGAAAAAACAAAGTATGGGAAACATGACAATAAAGACTCCTCAGTATGATCACATCCTACTAGAGTGATTAGCTCTTCTCTCCACCCCCAAAAGCAAACAAAAAAGCAAACTGTACGGCTGCACTGAAAATAGGGTTTTGAAAATAATGTCAGTGAAAAGCCTCAAAGGTCTGGTGCGATATTTCTAAATTGTTTTCATTTAATAATATGTTTCTGTAATACAAACCAAGATAATTTTTACTTATCTCTGGACATTACATTATCACTGTATTACTTACATTATTAGAATCAGGAAAAGATTTTAACATTTCAGTTATCCAGAAATAAAGAAAAGCTAATTTGAATTATGTAGCAAGGTTGGGGGTTTTTGCCTAAACTCAGAAAAATCAGCATATTTGCACAGTTGGAAATAAAATATTTACATAACAGTCAATGCTTTGTGAAGAATGGTATAAACAAAATAACTTATCAACACGTTGCCTGTGCAACCATCTGCAGTTCTCAAATGCGGTAACTAAGGTAAAGATGGATTCAGTTCCACAAGTTTAATCATTCCATTTGCAGGAAGTCCTCTTATAAAGATACTAAGGACTTTGATGAAAAAATTTTCCAATGCTTTTCAGCCTGACTAAAGGCCTTGCCCATCTCCTGCCAGCAGTTCCTAGTCTATGCTTTCCAGTTAGGTCATGTAGCAGGGTTTCATTTTAAGTTAAAACAATGTCCAAAAGCTCCCTTTGGATGTCTGCATGCTTTTTCTGAACACCAACATTCCCTACTGAGGAAAGGGAGAAGACATGTTAAAAAAACACCCCATGCTAACTAAATTAGTTCTGCAGACACTGCTTTCCCCTCAATTTATTTCCAGTACCTAGGACAATGTTTCAACTGCTTTTTCCTCAAGAGTTGATTCCTCACTTGTTTCAACATCTGAAATCAAACTGTATTTGGAATGCCTTTTGGCAAGTTATTGTCCACTGAGATTCCACCAAGCACAGGAAAACTGCAAAATGGGTATCTACTACAGATAAGAATGTCAGAGACCTACTGGTAAAGCTGAAAATGAGACATTGCTGCTTAATCAGTAGCTAATTTCAATGACTTTTCCAGGTGGAAAGAAGAATAAAATTACTGCCCCACCACCAATAGCAAGCACAGTTATCTGAGGCTACCTGATTAAGAACAGAATTAAAGAAAAGTGCCTTGTCTAGACTATACTTCAGAATCAAATCTCTTTGCATATCATTATGTGCAAAATAATTGTGCACAACTACTGGTATTTCTTAGTCTAGAACTGCATTAGTAATGAAACATTTACTCTTTTTGCATTTCTTCAATGTTCAGGCGACAGGCTCTACAATTTAATTTGTCTTCACTCAGGCAGAGGATTACAAATGGTGTAATCATTAGTAGCAAAAACTGCTGAAGCGCCAAACAAGAAACCCACCCAGTATCATCAATGCTTAATAAAAGGAAAGGCAAGTAATTCTCTCTGCACCAATAAATACATTTAATACCTGAGTACACCTTCTAAAGTAAAAATAACTGTAATGCCACACTTCCTACAGCAACGAAGTCCTTTAAGGCATTTAGACATACTGTATCGCTATTAATTCAACATCCTAGTATTAGAAAACCTCAACATTTTCTAATTCTACAAGGATCTTTCAGTTCTCTTAATAAAAAAATGCTTTAGTGACAGAAATTTATGCAGCAGTAATTAATATTTCCTTTTGATAAGTTACATAATTATATATCTCAAAAGGGATAAGATATTAAAATAGTAGTAAATGCCTATAAAAACTAACCTTTTCCCCCTTGTTCGTTATCTTTTCCAAAAGCTGATATTACTGATAACATGGCAATCATTTCAAATTCTAAACTAGTTTGGTGAGCCAAATACTCCCCTAGTCAAAACTCAGCATCATCCAGTGTCAGATGAAACATGAGAAATGAACTGAAAGTTTCCTTCTGATTTTATGTACTATCTCTGTACTTGCCCCTCTATGGCACAAATAGCAAACCAGAATGATTCCGTAAATCTGGGAAGTTTTAATACACAACCAAAGCACACAGTAGGAATAACAGTGTCATCAAAGGAGTTAAGAAGTTAAGTCTTTTAAACTTTTATTATAGTGACATCTTGTGGATATATTTTACTTATTTTGAGATTTCAAAAATTTTCATTTTCTTCTAATTCTTTTAATGCAGTTTTTCAGATTTTGTGGTCTAGGACAAAGTAAAAAGATGAAAATGCAAATCAAAAATGAAAGGATGAAAAAAGGAAGCAGGATAAAACAGGAAACAGCACTACCTGTTCAAAGATCTTTACAAGTATTAACATTCACTGTTACAAGAGGAAGGTGGAATAACTATGAACACAACACATGTTCCTAACTTTGACAGAAAGATGATTACATGAATTTTTTTCTGTGTCCCATCTTCCCTCTAAAGAGTTTTCAGCTCTACATGAAAATTGCTATAGAAGTACAAACAATGAAAATATGACCAAAAGAAATACTAAAAAAATACAGTACCATATTTAAAAAAAAAAAGGGAAAAAAATCTGCCCCGTAATCTCACTCTCTTATTTGCTTTTTCTGCATACTATAGGACTGTTCAATTTTCAAAGGTGGTAGAATAATGTATTCTGACAGCATTTAAAGCAAAAATTAAAAGTCTAAAACACAATCTGTCAATAAAATCCCCATGTATTATACTAACCTTTTTTTTTTTTTTTTTTTTTACTAAAAGCCCTCTAAGTACAGCAACATCCCTCACTTGTAATACTAAGCTTCGACACCAAATAAATAATCTTTGTGGTACAAATTAGCTTGTGTATCTAAATCAGGATTTAGATTTCATAAATAACAAGTAGATCATTTGATGGGTGTGAGAAAGCATAAACAATCTTCTCATCTCCTTTTTATTTTAGTATTTCAGTCTCTGGTTATTGCCCCTCCATTTTTTCCATCTATTAATCTAACAAAGGTTATGGCTGACAAAAGTTACTCTGAATGTATATGCTGGAGCATGCAAGTAGTAACAGGAAGAAAGAATGTAAATAATCTTATCATGTTACTCACTTGACTCTGCCTAATTAGTCTGGATGTTTTGATACATGCTTTGCCAAGTACAAATTATCTTTCATGGGGAGCACAATAATGCCACTAATTCTAACACTACTGCGAATATTTCACAGTGCTCCATATATCAAAAAAATCAAAGTCACGACAGAGACTACAACATACACAACAAATGACTCATTAAGGGGGTTGAGATGGTCTTAATTCACTGTGGTATAAATTATCGGTTTTATTTAACAACTAACTGCTGGAACGGTGCATTTTTTTGCATCCATCTAGTGTGAAAGAGGCACTTGCAGATTTCTACATAGATTTGCTTAAGAGAAAAGTTAAAAGTTTTCAAAGAGAAACAAAACCCCCAGCTGGCATACATGCAAATAGAAGACACACCACATCAATTTTTACACCCGTGGAAATGTTTGAGTAGCTTCTTGAAACTTGGATGAACACATCAGCTCAGCCCTTGACAGCTCTCACATTTTACAACTAATATTTATGGGGAAGGTAACTCAAAAAGGCAACTAACCTTGCCTAATGTTACAGGGCTCATATCCTCTTTATAATCTGTTTGAACAATTGCTCTGGTGTATCAGACACAAACTGGCTGTCCTTCAACAACCTGTACAGAATCTGGCATGTTCTACTCCCTCGCTTTGAAAAATGGTGTGTAAATAAAAACACCCAGCCAGTAATTCTAGCCTCCAATTCTTTGATGCTTCTCAAAATGTCATCCTATATAGTGATGTCATAAAGCACTTTGGGCTAAAATAACCTTTTTTTTTTTTTTTTTTTGTTAATGAAAAAACCCAAATCACCACCTATCTCAAGCCTATACTCCTAAGACACTTAGTCCATGATCTTCTGCTAAAAAAAAAAACCTTTAAAAAAATTTAAAAACTTGCAGCATGGTTCCCGAGGTGGTTCCTTCCAAAAATATTATCTGCATTACTATGGCAAAAAGGGAATAAATGCGAAAACCAACAGCAAGAAGACAGAGCAAAACATGATGCTTGCAACCCACTCCTCTGTACTGTTTGTCCATTAACAAGAAAATTTAGGCACCAGGACTTGCCACACTAACTTGAGTATACAACAGAAACAGCACTGAGCAACATGAAAATGTAACTAGCATTGGATGAAAAAATTATTGATTAACCAAGTGCTAATAAATAGGAGTGATTTGCTGAGTTACATTATAGTCTTTCTCTAAAAATGAGGTAGGCATTTATGTCTTCAAATAAAATAATGGGTTTCTTTTTATTATCTGCTGATAAAACAGGGCACATAAAAAACCAGAAATATATCTGCCCTTTGATAAGCATGCATAACTTAACCACAAAAATATCAAATGTTAAAAGAACAAATTCTCACATAACCTCATATTAGGTCAATTTTAAGTCTGTGCTCACAAGACTGGAGAACACCTAGTTTTTAGGTGACAAAAAAACACTACACATTTTAAGGTTTCTGTCTTATGCATTATAGTATCCTAGAAGTAACCAGTTTAACTCATTTAAATAAACAAAACTACTTTAAAAACATAATCACAAAACAATGAAATCAGAGAAAAAAAAAAGTTTAGTAGTCCTTGCCTAGTTCTTTCTAAACAGAATATTAATTAAAAGACAGACAAATAAAAGTCTCTAACACTAATATGTAAATGTACATAGTCTCCCCTGCTCAAAGTCTCTCTTCTGGAGAGAATTTGGTCCAAATTCCAGATCAAAGCAGAGCCAACCTTCAAGTTACACCTAACTATTTATGTTAATGTGAATAAATAAATAAATAGTTCTTGAAGTGCAACTCCTCAAAAATTTGTCAACAATTTTACAGCTCTAATTACATTTGAAGTTTCTTATTATTTACAGGAAAAACACATAAAAGAGATTACAGAACAGCCTTATTTAAACTACCAAGAATTATTATGTTGACTCAACTCAGAACTTACTTTAAGGTGAGCGCCTTAAGGTTACTGCTCCTTAACAATAAGTACACATAAACTTATGCTACTACATGACTTTTTCATTTGCTCTTCAAAGAAGTTGCACCTCCAAGGAATTCCCCATCACTTTGTGGATATGACAATGAGGAACAGAGATTTATAGAATAGAACATGTTTCCTGTGGATCATGGAGCAGAACAGAAAAAATCTGAGGTATGAGAATGATGCAATAAGGAAATTTCTGCTGTAGTTATCTGGACAATTGTACACTTCCAATGTGTGCTACAATAACACTGCAAGGGGGAGGATCCCAGATGTGCTTGTGCATGCAGAAACTGTATCCCCATGCATATGAAAGCACCACATGAAATGAACTCCCTCCTGATAATCTGCTCCTTCAAAAGAGGGCAAGTCATTCGCAGAAGATTAAGAAATCATTGGAGAGCTAGAAAGTACAAGAGATCCTACTGTGCCAAAAAATGAGTAAGGTATCTTCCAAAACTTTGGAATTATGTTTTCCCCTTCTCTATTCCCTCTCTGCACTTTCAGGCAAGGCTACAAAGAGCCTTCACCGAAACAGAACAATGACACTCTCAAAAGACAGCACACGCACACTCAAATCCAGATGAAGACACCTGGGAGGGGGTTGGCAAACAGATAAACTGTTGCTGAAATAGAATAGTCACTTTTGGACAAGATTTAAATGAGCCGAAGAATGGCAGCTCTTTTGAAAAAATGATTTAGGGAAGTCCCACCACAACAGAGAAGTCCCTGGACATTATCTTGGTAACATGATGCAAGCGAGAAAACCCTGTGCATACTAACAATCCATCCAATTTGAATGAAGCTAAAGTCACACACGGAAAAATACCCCCAGGAAATGCAAAACAACTACCAACTCACGAGACATTTTCTCAGCGCTAGGTGATTTATCACAGACACCTTTAAGCAAAAATTTATCAATACACACACAAACTAAGGGACTGGACCAACCATTTCAGAAAGAGAAAATGGTAACAGTAGAATTAAAAAAGTTACAGGGAAAAGGTGAGAATGTATTTGTTTGTATTGGGAAAAATAAATTCCAAGTCAGTTACATTCAGTATGAACTTTTAGTAAAGGACAGCAAGGTTGAGAAAGATTTATCTGAGGACAAGTGACCCATCAGACCCCTTCCCCATAGACTACAACTGCTTGCCAGCAATCCAGTGCTGCAGAGTAGTAAAGATCAGAGAGAGAGATGTCATTCTTTGGGAAGAAGAAAGCACTTCCCTCCTTAGGGATTCCAAGAGCTGTGCCAAATAAAAACTTTGCGTCTCCAAAACAATCACAGTACACGTAATTTCCTCCTTGGGTCTATAACCCAAAACCTAATGACAACAGTATCTTGGATATCTACAGACTGTGGCCTCTCCCTCAATTCAATTTTTGGATAAAACAGCTTCAATCTGATGATAAGCTTTTCCCAGAATTCCCAGCACCTACAGCTAAAAAAAAATCATCACCTTAATAATGCTTAAACCCATCTAGATATTTTGGGTTACACAAGGCATTGCTCAAACCTCCTTTCACTCTTTGACAACTTTAAAACAGTCTCTCAGTGCATCAGTAAAAAATACATAAAATATATAAAGATACATTTCCACGTTCTATAGTAAGTACGTAAATGCATTATAAACATTTAAGCTGTCAAGGAATAATGTTAACTACTGAGTGGAAAAAAATCATATCAGCTGCAAAAAAGCATGAATATGAGTCAAAAAAAAAAAAAAGTAGATATGAAAGAACCAGGGTAAAAAAATACATTTTATCAACTATATTTACATTAAAAAATCATCCACTAAGATAGAAAATTTTAGGATAGTTGATAAAAGTTGTGTATATAATGCACTTTTAGAAATACATAATGCAGTAGCAAAATCCAGCAACTTATTCTGGTGCCCACATTCTTTATTGTTAGCTGTGCAATGTTACACTGATGAACTAACCTGCAGACACGGGCAGGAAAATACAGGTTCTGCCAGGACCGACAGAGGTACTTGGAGTGATCGATAACCCGAATCCAGTCTAATTCATCCATGGACACCTCAATGTAGTAGGAATAAGACCTATGAATTGTTAAAAAACACTGGTTAGAACATAAGTTGATACATTTTAGGTATTAAATTTTACACTGTCTTCTGGATTTTCAGTTGTGCTGAAGAGATGGCCGTTTATTCCTACCCAGATCCCTATTTTCAAACTAGCTTTGAAAATAACTCTCATGCAGTTCAGACATTTTTAGAATGATTTAAAACATCCTTACATTCACAATCTGCAGTCACTATAAGATACTATTCTCCCTCAAAAAAACGCAATGGAGACTTCCAACTCAATCACAAAAATAATAATTTGTATTCCTTTGGAACGGAATAAAACTAAACCACCAGAGATACAATACTATTTCTACTGCCAAATCAATAAAGAAAAAGCCCAAAACAATAAGCAGATCAAAAATGCAAATTCATTCATTTGAAAAAAGTGCGAATTTACTTTCAGGTAATTCTCACTGATGCTGTTCTTCACTTTTGACCCTTTCAATCCTTTATAATACATTGTTAAGCCTGTCACTACTTCCTTACACACTCCAAAATTACTCCATGAAAAATAAAAAAAAGTCACCAACAAAATCTGTGTCTTCCTTTTTCTTATCAATTATGTTTAACTTATAGCTTGCTGTTAAGAGAAAACAAACCCAAATTAGACCTTAAAAGCCATAGCTAATTCCCTATTATACCTACAACAGTGACACTTACAATGACGTAGAAACTTGACTTGTGGAACAACAAATCATGAAATAAATGTTTTAGCATGTTTTCTTTCTCCTAATGAACTAGTCTGCAACATTCACAGGCTTCAACAGCACCACATCAGCACTTAACATCCTTCCATGCTGATTTCTAAAGAGGAATTGCTCTTCCGGAGTTCTACAGAAATATATCTTGTTAAACACTAATGCCTTTGTTCATATTTCCAATTTTTCTGAGGACTGAGAAGAGTAGGTGTCTGAAGTTGTACTGTTTAAAAACCCTTAAAATGTTAGAGAGCTCTTAATAGCAATTTATGCTATTAACATAAATTGCTACTTGGAGGGGTAATGCAGAGTCTTTAAGGTGTCAATTGGATAATCAGCTTTCACATTCACACCAATCAGATGTGTAATAGTCACAACCCCTACAAATACACTGTGGTTTTGCAAGGTTATTATTACTAGCCTATGCATATTTGACCAAACTAGACTCCAATATTTTAAAGTTTGAGCAGTTTGGATACAAAAGTTACTCAAAGTCTTCTGTGTGGTGAAAATTTAAGAGATTCTCACATCATCATTGCTAGATTAATGTAAACTTGTAACCAATATCATGCTATTTCTTGGTTTCTGAAGGTACCAAACAAAGAAATATTATCTCAAAAATACAGTTCCATTATCATACGCCTTTTATTTTTTTTAAGGCTAGATAGCATCCTTTTAGCAGAGGCAATTTGGACAGCTACTCTGCTAATAACACCTCTAAACTAGAGGTGCAAAACACCTGTTAGCTTATATTTGGTTCTGCTAAGAATATCTCTTAGATCAGAATTTCACAGAGAGAGTTAAAATGAAAGAGTACTTTAAAAAGATGTTCAAGAAGAAGGAACCATGCACTTGTATGTTATTATGTATCCCACGAGAAAGATGTAGGTAAGTGGTAGGCAATTGTTAGACAGAGTGTAGAGAGATTGGAAAAAGCTCTAGAGAAAGCAAGGACAATCTCAGAGCAAGATCCTTAAGGCCTTGGCTGGTAAAACTCTGCATACCTCCAAGGGCTAATATTCATAACCTCTCTGGCCAAACTCTTCCAAAGTTCAACTACCCCATTATGAATTTTCTTCCTACTATTTAACATGAATTTATCTTGTTGCCTTTGTTCACTGCTCTTTGCACTCTCAGCACACAGCTGTAAGAGGAGTCTGGCCCTGCATTCTCTATGTTCTTCCACTGAAGAGATGAGGAGAGCAACAAGTTCTCCCTTTTAAGCCTGCTCCTCTTAAAACAGCAGTTTCTCATGTGCTCAAGCCTTCATCATCTTGGTGTCCTGCTGTACTCACTCCAGAAGGTCAGTCAGTATCTTAATACTGAGGAGCCCAAAAATGGACAAAGTACTCCAAATGCTTCCATTTACATTTCTCTTAAGACAGCTGAGCTACTGGAGGGAAAAAACCC